>NW_027413326.1:0-93560 GCF_048544455.1 Silene latifolia
AATTAATATCATATTGTTGCTCGGTTGGTAAGTCATTCACTCGTTCTTACTATTTTAGTATTGATAAGTTTAATTATTATATTAAGAAATAATACGTGAATGCTCTTGGGGTTTAATAATTCGTTATTATATGCTATTTTCAAAGGGACATATCATATAATTTTTGGCCTGGAAGTTCCAAAAAAATTATATTATAAAGATGAGAGATATGTCCATATTGTAACTTTGACCTGAAGTTCAAAGTTTTGAAGGTGTATAATACTTTTAACACCGTCTCATCAGTACAATATTTTCATATTGTATAAGTGCAAGTGGCCAGAAGTCCACGTGTAAATGCTAGTGACCAGAAGTTCACAGCTTTGTTTTTGAACCGCAAATGAGTTTAAAGCGGCCCTTTTGAAAGGCAAATTTATTTGCGAATTGATTCTTGTTCACTTGATGTTGAATAGTATAATAAGATATAAAATTTGATCCATTCCTGGAAGTGAATGTGACATCTGATAAAGACTCTGCTTGGTGATAGAGATCGAGAACATGTCATTATGATAAGCCTAATGTTGCGGTCTAAATTGAGTCTAATAATGTGGCATTTGATGAGCCAAGTAAAGAAGCCTTAACTGAGCTTAATGGTGTGGCCTTACTGAGCCAAAATTTGTTCATGGAAAGAAATGACAATATCTCATAAAAGAAATATCTCATGAAAAGTCGTTTGAGACGCATATATGCTCGAAATTTGATATGAGAAAGGAAAATTATTTATTGGCTGAAATTTTGACATTCACACTATGGCCTGAAGGTCATAGTATTTGCAAATAATGAAACTATGATTTGAAGTTCATAGTATTTACATATACAAAATTATGACCTGAAATTCATAATGTTTACAGATATTAAAACTGTGACATGAAGTTCACAGTGTTTGCAATTCACATTTATCATATGGTGATTATTAAAACAAGAATAAACTCGGGGTTTATTCAATTGGCTGTCAACGGTATATAAAATTATGGCATATGAGATTTAATAAATTATGATTTTGTTGGAGAAAATTATGCCACCGGTACTAGTAAAATACGAGGACGTGATGTGTTTTTTTTAAAACACTAATATTCCGTATGGAATAGGACATTTACTTTAGTCCTGAAATAAAAGTGATCATGTGACCAGTATATGATATCTGGAGAATGGTTGAACGGTACAACTAATTTGAGAGTTGTTGAATATTTTATCAACCTTGAAGGGAATAATTGATTTGTAAGTTGAATTGTTGTCAATTTACATGTATCATCGTGCTATACAACACATTAAAAGGATGTGATAAGCATGAGTATGTCATCATTTTATTTGTTGACGATTATAATTATTGGTCATTTGAAAATATACACAGAGGAATATACTCCATTGGAATATAGATGAGTTTTGCCTACATATATGAGATACCTATTGTATCATATGTCACATCATTTATCTGGTTGAATAAAGTATTGCTAACTACAAGTTTAGCATGAGAAATATAGTCAACTAAAATGTGGTATATAATAAGTAATTGAGACATATTTTATTATGAAAGATTGCCATGGATTGTGAACAAACTAATAAAGTTGACATGAAATGGTTAAGATGTGACAACTAATGCCATCCGGGTTTTTATTATACCCGTTTTGATAAACTTGAAGTTTATCTTAAGGAAAGTATAAGTGCTGACACTCTCTCGTGTAAATTTATTAAAGGCAAAACATTACACGGAGATTGGGTATATTTGATATTGGAGATCTAACAACTACTCAGAGTGTAATAAAGAACTTAAATGTTCATGTATGGATTGACACTATATTAAGTGGCTTGTAGCCACATATTAAATTTTCTGAGTTGTTATTGTGTGGAAATCATAGCTTGATTATTATATGAAATCGTTAGTCTCTGAATCGGGCTTTGTGATTCAGCACATTTAAAATCCAACTGCATTATATTGTTATTGTACAAAAAAATGCCCATATAAATTCTCATCTGTAATGTGATAAATTAAGGTCTAAGGCGATTATGGTTTTTACCACCTTAAGGGAGGGAATGATAAGGAAAAGCTGGTAAAAACAAACAAGTATGTTATCCCCAAATGGACTTGAAGTTCAGCGGTTTGTTTTCAATATGAAATACATCAAATAGAGGTTCATGGAATTAGAAATGATGGTATTTATTTGGTTATGAACATGTATTATGATACTAGTTTGATCACCTAATGGAATATGTTAATACTTGAAATCTATGATTTAATTATAGACAGATAACTCTATATGTGGTATAACGAGCTATAAATTAGTCATAGAAAGTTGATATAACGAAAAATTGAGATTCTTGCCAGATTGAATATTAATCACACGTGAAAGACCACTTCTCACTTCCTTACATTGACCAAATGTTAGAGAGATTAGCATGTCATAGTTATTTCTGTTACCTAGATGGCTACTCCGGTTTCTTTCATATACCCATTCATCCTGACGATCAAGAAAAGACCACTTTCACATGTCCATATGGTGTATTTGCTTATAGGAGGATGCCCTTTGGTTTATGTAACGCTTTTGCTACTTTTCAGCGTTGTATGATGGCCATATTTTCTGATTACATAGAGTCTATCATGGAAGTCTTTATGGATGATTTCAGTGTGTATGGTACTGATTTTAATGTTTGCTTGAGAAACTTGACTAAAGTTTTGCAGCGCTGTGAGGAGAGCAACCTTGTTCTCAACTGGGAGAAGTGCCACTTCATGGTTACTGAAGAGGTGGTACTCGGTCACTTGGTGTCAGGTAAGGTATTCAAGTGGACAAAGCTAAGGTTGAGGTAATTGAGCAACTCCCGTACCCGGTTAATGTTAAAAGTGTGCGTAGTTTTCTTGGTCATGCAGGATTCTATCGGCGCTTTATTAAGGATTTCTCTAAAATTGCTCAACCTCTAACTCGGCTACTTCATAAAGATACACCTTTTGTGTTTACTGATGAGTGTGTTAAGTCCTTTGACAGGATTAAACAAGCTCTTATCTCAGCTCCCATAATCCGATCTCCGGATTGGAGCCTTCCTTTTGAGATTATGTGCGACGCCAGTGACTATGCAGTTGGAGCTGTTTTAGGGCATCGAAAGGATAAGGTGTTACATGCCATCTAGTATGTAAGTAAGACTCTTGATGATGCGCAGATCAACTATGCTACTACGGAGAAGGAGCTTCTTGCAGTTGTCTATTCTTTAGACAAATTTAGAGCCTATCTTGTTGGTTTTAAAATTATTGTTCACACTGACCATGCAGCTTTAAAATATCTTTTAACCAAACAAGAGGCTAAGCCACGAATTATTAGATGGATTTTGTTGTTACAAGAATTTGATTTAGAAATTCGTGATAAGTCTGGTGCTGAGAATGTTGTTGCAGATCATTTGTCTAGGCTGAGATTTGCAGGAAGAGAGATTTTGCCCATTGATGACTCTTTTCCAGATGACCAACTTTTAGCTGTCGCTGCAAATACTCCATGGTTTGCAGATTATGCCAATTACTTGGTAGGAGGTATGCTTCCTCTTGATTTATCCTATCAGCAGAAGAAGAGATTTTTGCATGATGTGAAGCGTTATTTCTGGGACGATCCATATCTGTTCCGGGAGTGTGCAGACGATATCTAAAGACGATGTATTCCAGAGGGTGAGGTACGTGCCATCCTTTCCCATTGTCACTCTTCTTCTTATGGTGGTCATCATGGTCCTTCTAGGACATTTGCTAAGGTAATGCAATCGGGTTTTTATTGGCCTACTATCTTAAAGGATGATACTACTTTTGTCCGTTCTTGTGATGCGTGTCAAAGAACGGGTAATATCTCGCAAAGGCATGAGATGCCTCAAACTGGAATCTTAGAAGTAGAGATTTTTGATGTTTGGGGCATTGATTACCAAGGGCCATTCCCTACTACTCATGGGAATCAGTATATATTAGTAGCTGTAGATTATGTTTCTAAATGGGTGGAGGCAATTGCCACCCCCACTTGTGATGCTAAATCTGTTGTTAAGATGTTTCAGAAAATTATCTTTCCCCGGTTTGGAGTGCCTCGCGCGGTGATTAGTGATGGAGGAAAGCATTTCAATGAACGTCATCTTAATTCTCTCTTGAAGAAATATGGCGTTACACACCACAGAGGATTGGCTTATCATCCTTAAACCAGTGGACAAGTAGAGGTTTTTAACAGAGAGCTGAAACAGATCTTAGAAAAGGTAGTAAGCAAGAACAGAAAGGATTGGAGTCGGAAGTTAGATGACACCTTGTGGGCTTACTGTACTGCATTCAAGACGCCGATTGGAGCATCAACTTACAGTCTAGTCTATGGCAAATCTTGCCATTTACCTGTGGAGCTTGAGTACAAGGCTATGTGGGCCATAAAGGAGCTGAATATGGATCCCTCACTGGCGGGTGAGAAACGACTGATGCAGTTGAATGAGCTTGATGAATTTCGACTGCATGCCTATGATAGTGCTCAAGTGTACAAGGAGCGAACGAAGAAGTGGCATGACAAGCATATTTTGCAAAGGGAATTTCATGTTGGTGAGAAAGTTCTCTTATTTAACTCTCGTTTGCGTTTGTTTCCAGGTAAGCTGAGGAGTAGATGGTCTGGACCGTTCACTGTTACTGATGTGAACAAATTTGGGTTAGTTACACTGCAAACTGACAAAGGAGAGACCTTCAAAGTGAATGGGCAACGACTGAAAGTCTACTATGAAGGAGCTCATGTTGGGGTAATAGAGGCCATTGACCTCTTTACCATCGATTCTTCTTAATGATGAAGAATTACGGTCGTGAGGGACCGCAAAAACCAGCGCTACCGAGAGGCAGCTCGGATATTGTAATATATTAATTTGTAAATTAGGATTTTAAACTTAATTATTGCATTTACATTTAAGTTTTCCTTGAATTATGAGAGATGAGAGGAGGGAATTTCATATGTTTTCTAAGTATTTTGTGCAGGATTTGACGGAATTTGAAGTTAGGAATCACAAAGAATGAAAAAAGACGCCAGCAGTAGGTTCCTCGATCGAGTCAGCCAGGGCTCGATCGAGGCACCAACGTGCTCGATCGAGTGCAAGCAGGGCTCGATCGAGGCACCAAGTGGCAATTTAAATCAAGTTAGAACGAAAGTTGGCATGTACTAATTTTGGTTCCTCGATCGAGTCACCTCAGGCTCGATCGAGGCACCTAGTTGAACCGGGTTCTGCGTGTTTTTCCGGCCGGTTTTTCTTTATGATTTGTTCTTAATATTTCCAATTCCCCTTTTATTCCGTCACTTTTGTGCTGCGTTTTTCCTGCCATATCCCTCTTTCTCTCTTAATTCTTCATCATTCATCATCAAATCTCTCATAAAACTTGTGTTTGTTTGCTTCTTAAATGATTACATCAATCTTTTGTGCTTATTTTTGCAATTTCATTGCTCTATTTGCTACGGTAAGCCCCGATTTGCTCTCTTATTGTCCCGGAAAATCTGAAATTTCTTGCTTAAATCTTGAGTTTATTGCTTTGAATTTTCCATTGCTCATATACAATTGCTATTTCCTTGCTTTTTAGCCCTTTATTTGTTGAATTAAATGCCTAATTTGTTGATTTGGGAATTAGGGTTCTTCAAAATCCGGGTTGAATTTATGCATTAAATTGGTTAGAAATTGTGTTCTTATGCTTGGAATCTTCATTATTTGATATATAATCATGATCCCCTAGCTTTTTGGATGGTTTACTTGTGATTTTGGGTCTTAAAAATCGATTTTTCGACCCATATTTGCCAAAAAACGGGACTGTTTTTGCCTTTTGATTGGGGTATGATTGTATACTTGTCTATTTTGAAGATAATGTCGTCTACTAGGCAAGGAAACAAGAGGACACGGGAGAGAAGCGCTCCTATTCGTCAACCGGAGGTGATACCGGAGGTGGTGGAGTCTTCCGAGGAGGAGGATTTATCACCATTTGACGATGATCCTTTTGTTGAGTTCCGTGACAAGGAGCAACGGGATAGGTTCGAGTTTTTGATGACTAAATCCATGAGTGCCACTAGGTGTGTGGATCGGAAAATATTGCGAACCTTGAAGATTGATGACATTATGCTGGGTATGTTTGTTGAGATTGGATTGCAGGGTCTTTTTCTACTACATGAGTTATCTTATCCTGCCTTGACCCTTGAGTTTTTGAGCTCATATGCTTATTTCCCTAATGACCATCTTATTCGGTTTAGATTGCTTAATGTAGAACAGTCTTTGACTTTTGACCGTCTTTCCGAAATTCTGGGGTTTGATAAGCATACCGATGGGGATTTATATAATGGTAGTGGGATGTCTGCAGTCCGATATTTCCCTTTGTTTACTGGCTATGCGGATGCAGACGTTAGTAGTATGTCTTTGTTGGATATCCAACATGTTTGTCTTCGACTTTTCCTACGGTATTTGAGTTACTTGCTTTACGGGAGGCATGACAAGAGCAAGGCCTCTTCCTTAGAGGTCTTGATTCTAGCTAGTTACTTGAACCCATTTCGGGAGAGGACCTTCCAGTTTTCTCCCCCTGCTCTTGTTTGCCAAGCTTTTGACCGTATGATTGGGAGATATGGTGATTTGGATTGTGGTGCCCTCGTTACTAAGATTGCTCGGGTTTTATGTGATTTTGAGGGGGATGACCCCTATGAGCTTATGGATGACCATGAGCCCTTAGCCGATGACGACCACCTACGCTACGATGTTTTCTACATTGACATTAGGAACGGGAAAGATCATTATTGGAAGGTCCGGGGTCATTCTTACATGCTTTTGCCTTGTGACCGTTTGCCGGCTGTGGATCCTCTCGAGGAGAGTACAGCTAGGGAGAGACCCCCATCTGTCACTTATTTGATCCCACATGACCTCTTGGTTACTTTTCCCAGTTTCAGCACTACTACTACTACTACTACTGGTGGGCGTCGGAGACGTCGCCAGCCTGCCACCCACTTACCTGGTTCTTACCAGCCCACTCCACCTCCTCCATCTCTTACAGCCTATCCTACCCAGGGTTATCACTTTGACCCAGTCCTTGCGAGAGAGGTGAGGATTCATCAGGGCATTAACACCACATTGACTGAGCGGCGTATGTGGGAGCAGATGGAGGCTATGACTCTTGCCGCAGGAGGACAGTACACGGGCACTTCTCCTAGCTACTACATCACACCTGGTGATGATAGCCGTGTCTTCCACCTTTTTGGAGTGACTCCTGCTGAGTTTGGACAGTTTAGTACTGATTATGGTGCTTTGGGTCGTCCTTTCTACACTCCAGTCCGTCCCCATCATCCTACTTCTATCTTTCCCGAGGATGTGGGTGTTCCTCTTTCACAGCGTGGGCAGTTTGGTCAGGTTGGAGCTTCTACTTCTGCTGCAGCAGCTTTCCCTGGAGGTGGCCATTCTTGAGGCCGTGGTAGATGAGCTGGTCGTTCTAGAGGCTGTGGTACCCCTATTCATCGACCCGAGAGTCGCTGGCTTTGGCTATGTATCTTTGAGATTGATGACTTCGATGAAGCTAACTTGATGATGATGATGGAGTTCAGTAGTGACAGCTGGTCACTACATCCCTCACTTTCCAGCTGGTTTGGGGGAGGCTTTTGCATTACAGCTGGTATTTTCTTTCTTGTTTTTGTTTTATTGCATTTCTTATTTTCCCTCTTCCCTTTGTTAGTTGTGTCCCATAGGTTGCTGGATTTCTGTGTGATTGCTATGCTGTAGGCGTCACAATGAGGACACTGTGACATTTAGGTTTGGGGGAGGGTATTTATTTCTGTTGTGTGTTTATTTTATTGTTTTATTGTTGTGTGTAAAAAAAAATCCACAAAAATTGAAAAATTTATAAAATACAAAAACATGTTTTATTTATTTAGAGTCGAGTCTTGGTGAATTGTTTAGCAATGATGATAATTTGCTTTGTCTTTGCATTTGAATCCCATCTAGTTGTCCATGTACATTGTTTTGACCCGTTAGCTATGATAAACAAAGCTCTTTACTCAAGTCTTGACCGTCACAATATGCCTTATGCCGAGTAAATTTGACTTTATTTTATTGGTAAACCACTTAAATTTCTGAGGTCTTTAGAGCTTCCTAGGCCGGGAACATTAATAAACCGGTCTCATTGTTATTTAGGCTGAAGGGTGTGGTCTCCTTGTGGAATATGTAATATCAAACTGCATAAGTGTGACATTAGTTTCTTAGCTTTTGTGCGTTCACATGATTGAGTACATGAGGAAAGCCGGTTCTTATTGTTCAAATATGTCATACATTACCCAGTTTTTGTTAGCCCGTTTGAACCATGTAGACATTCTATATCCTATTTCGTAGCTACATTCCATAATTTGCCTACCTTTTTCGAGACAGTCGCAGTTGCTTGAGTCTTTGTTGTTATAGCTGCTTTGGTTGGGTTAGGACTTTTATGTCATGTGGGTAGTAGCTATCTTTTTGTAGCAATGGTGTGACCTCCTATGTTGAAACAAAAGAAAAGTGTTATGAAGCATTGAAAAAGAAAAAAAAAGGAAGAAAAAAAAAGAGAAAAAGACGAGAAAAAATCGAAAAAAGCAAAAAAAAAAAAAAAAAAAAAAAAAAAAGAAAGAAAAGAAAATGAAAGAAAAATTCTCGCTTCATCAAGTTTTGTTAGGAGGTCATGAGTGGTAATTACTGGAGTCTAATGCACATTTGGAGAGTCTTTTCATTCTCTCATATGTTGTCAAAGTTGAGATGATTTCTCCAGTTGGATGATTGTTTTATATATTATTAGATTTGGCTATTGGTTTAGCGCTGCGACTAACGTCTGAGCCTCACATACCCATACGTGCTTTTGCACAAGCCACTTCTATACCCATGCCACTTTACCACCACTCTGTCCTTGATACATGTACTTGGTCTGTATTGTGAATGCGCACTAGTTGGAAAATCTTCTATCACATTAGATTGCATGCATGTTTCATAAGTTGAGTGAGTGTCTCTATTCTTTCTATCTTACATATATCTCACCCCTTATGAGTGCATGAGTGAAACCGCGAGAATCCAACAAAATTGTCTTGCAAGGTTGAAAAGCATTTGGCTGAGTCTCGGTATCATGTCACATCTTGAGTAAGAGCTGCGTAAATCTGTTACCCGTGCCTTTGAATTTGTTTTATTGGCACAATTTTTGGTCATTACTTTGTTATAGATGTGGATAGCTGGGATTTGTATGTGCCCAAACATTTGCTCTGAGTTATTCATTAACCATTTGTTTGTTGTCCTTTGTTTGGTTTGATTGCTTTGCTTGAGGACAAGCAAATGTTTGGTTTGGGAGAGTTTGATGTATCACTTTTATATATACTTTTATAGCTCCTTTCATACCATTTTATATACCGTTTTTGTGCCTTTATATCATTTATATGCCTTATTTCAGTGAATTGTCGATACTGCCGCTATTTTATGTTTTAATGCAGAAATGACGCATTACGAGGATAATCAAGCTAAGATGAGCATAGCGGAGATGGCATAGTGGAATACACGGAGCATGGCACAAGGAACGAGGTTGCATGAAGGCTAGAAGTGAAAGAAACGAAGAAATCATCTGTGAAGCTGGTTCCTCGATCGAGTCCCCTGAGGCTCGATCGAGTAATCGTCCTCGATCGAGTAATCGTCCTCGATCGAGTCACCTCAGGCTCGATCGAGGAACCTCTCTGGCAGATTTATTTCCGGATTTTCCTAAAACAGTTATTTGTATTATAAATTAGAAACTCGTACGGGACATTTAGGTTATGCTTTTATTTTGCTTAGAACGGCTGAATACTCCCTCTAGCTTGAATCTTTCCTTGCTACGGTACTAATCTTTCTTCAACAATTAATCATTCAATTTTATGTTATTCAATTATTGTTCTTATTTCATATTTCCAATCATGTCTTAAATTTTTATTATTGTTGTTATTGCTTTAGTCATGAGTAGCTAAATCCCTCATCTAGGATGAAGGGGATCTAGGTTAATTAGAAAAGGGAAATTGATTAATTGCTAAAGAAATCATATAAGTTGTCGTTTGATTATTGTTCTTATTCTAGTTAATTAACTTAGGCTTGAGTTGTTAATTAGTGTAGCGATTTAATCCTTTCACCGACCGGGTTAGAATTAATATAGGCTGCGATAATCAAATAGATTGTATCTAATTATAGCGACCGCATGTTAGAATCGATCTAAAGGGCATAATAGAATCGACCGATCTTGTGACCTTAGACAACTTGATAGATCTAGCAATTGATTAAGAGACCCCAAATAATTGATCTAGTGAACCGGAAATCCTAGACTTTTAATATCATTGTTTTAAATCCTTTTAATTACTCGCAATTAGTTGGTTAGATAACAAACAAAACAAACCCCCAAGAAAACGGCTACCTTTAGATAATTTAAATATTTACAGTCTGACTATTACCGCCTCCCTGTGGATTCGATACCTGTCTTACCACTAGCTATTCTTGTTAGTTTTGAGATAGTTTTATTTTGATTTGGTGATACGACTTCAACCCTATCAATTAAATCCGTGTAAATCCCATCCCAGCTCCACTCGGTCGAGTGGCGAGTTCACTTGGTCGAGTGAGTTTTTCACTCGGTCGAGTGGCGAGTTCACTCGGTCGAGTGGCGAGTTCACTCGGTCGAGTGGCGAGTTCACTCGGTCGAGTGAGTTTTTCACTCGGTCGAGTGCCCTATTTTCCAGGATGTTTCCATCTTCTGAAAAATGGTCCACTCGGTCGAGTGTCAGGGCCCACTCGGTCGAGTGAGAGGTTACTCGGTCGGGTGCGAACTCGTACTCGGTAGAGTGATTGCTTATGGTTTGAAATTTCAAGTCGAATTAGAACGATGAAATCCCTGTAACACAAAGAGAAGGTTCGGGAGTCCACCGGCTCTCGGTGACTCACCAGAGTTAGCTCATACGTCATCCTATTTTACCGTCTTTGGTATATTATCGTAGTACCAATAACTACTCTACCAACATAATTCACCAATCATATACACCAAATACACTAACATGCATTCATTTAACACACGGTGTAAAATTTAAAGAGCAATGTCATCATTCTCATACCAACATATACCAACTATTTCTAAGCATACTACTCCTAACAATCTAGCATTCAACTTACATACACCTTCATGCATAATGGCAAGTACTATATCATAAAAGAGCATAATGTAAATCACATATTCATTCAATCATGCCACTATACAACTTTCCACATAACGTTCACCCATACTCTTAACCACCCACGTAGTGACCAATCGAGACAATAGGCACTAGTTTTGATATGAGGGCGCTCACTCATCAAAAACCGATCTCCTATCGTACTCAAGTCGGGTTCATTTTATTAGACACACCTAGGTTCATTTTGGTTCATTGGTTTAGGTTCCAAAATCATCGCTCTGATACCACTTTGTAACACCCCCTTCTTACCCGGCTAAGGTAATTGGGAGATGTTACCTTCTCGGTTTCCCGAGGTGGTAGATCGGAAATACAATAAAGAAAAATTTATTACAAATGACAAATGTAGTGATTACAAACCATTAACTAATGAATAAACACAATTCATGACCACTATACTCCTCTAACCCACTATACTCGTCTCGTGACTCATCAAGTTCGTCCCATCTCCCGTGTGCTATCTAAACAACTTGTACTTAACCTGCTCCCTATATGACAAAAGGATATCATATGGATCGACACAGGTCACCCCCAAAGAGATAGGTGACAATTACACAGACAAAACAAACATCAGTTTTAATAAACAAATAAAGAGTGACACGACTCAAGTGGGTGAACATGCAACATGACTACTAGTATGAATGAGATAACATCAAATGACTACCACCATGGTATCGGGACAAGCCCAGACATAACGACAACCACACTGGTACCAGAACACGCCCAAACATACCGATAACCACAAACAGGTACCAGGACACGCCCAGACGTACCGGGTCCGGAAGCCAACCGGATCCCCTGCCAGATGTCGTGTCTCAACCACACGAGTCCCTCCATAATCTAAGCCATTAATGTGCACATCCCTCTTGGAGTGAGAAGCCCCAAGAGGCGACTTAAGCGTAACAAGGTCTCCCAACCGTCTTACGTCTCCAAAACAACAACAACAACAACAACAACAACAACAACAACAACAACAACAACAACAACAACAAAAATCATCCAACATATATGATAATAACCAATACATGAACCACACCCAACATATCATAATAATCCTCTTCATGATAGGATTACCAGTAAACATGTTATAATGCAAATGCCCTAATTATGTAAGATCAACTACAACATCAACATAAACAATATCACATTATTGAAACTGAGTAGGATTAACCTACCTTTTAGCAATCTCCTCATGCTACTCGAATCCGGACCGAAACCGTCTCAAGGAACCGTCTCGTCCTATACAAATCACATGATAACTATCACAATACATCCTATACTAATATATACAAAGCTCCTTATTGTTACCCCTTAATTACCCCTATTACACATACTAATTACTAATTAACTACCCATAACAAATTCCCCCAAAAGTTAGGGTTTAAAAGACTAGAAAAGGGTAGATCTTTACTTACTAGGTGAAGGAGATGAAGAGAAAGATGGGAAATCTTCTAATCCAAGCTTAAATCCTAAGTAGTAGGTGTTTGTGAGGGTTTAGAGAGAAGGGAGAGAGTTTGGAGAGATAAGGAGGAAGGTGGAAATGATTTTAGGGTTAGGGAAGAAGAGGGTTTAAATCCTGTATTCTGAAACAGCGTCACTCGACCGAGTGCCGAGTCCACTCGGTCGAGTGGACTCACTCGATCGAGTGGACTCACTCGGCCAAGTAGAACTCTATTTGGTCGAGTGGACTCACTCGGTTGAGTATACACTTCACTCGACCGAGAGGACCCACTCGATCCGCTGCAACACCACTTGGTCTAGTGTAAGGTTATCCTTTCCTCCCGAGTGATTTCTTATCGGTCTAAAGGCCCTCTCACGCGTCCTAAGGTCTAAGTACGGGTCCCACAAAGGCCGGGTATTACAGCATATGAGAATAATGATTTAAATGAGCTTCATGCTAAACATGTGAAATTAGTTTATGATCCAGAAGTACCATAACGATTGGAAAATAATGTAGTCAAAATCTACAATGAGAATGTCAATCCATACATATGTGGTTTAACAAAGAAAATAGCTCAAAGGAAATGGATGGTTTATTCAATAAGTATCTGATTGATTCTCCTTAATACAAGGTATTAAGGAATGATGGCTACACTCTTTTTCCCTTCGATTAGTTTTTTGTGTCCCAACGGCTTTTTCCTATCAAGGTTTTTAACGAGATAGCAGTATAAGCGCATTATTACGCTATAGTCATGGTCATCAATATTGTTGAGATGACAATTATTTTCGACATATATTGTTATGTCATTTATTGTGGAGAAGCTATATCATTATTGCGGAAGTATTAATTGAAATGAAGATCCAAGAATTATTATGAAATAATTATATCCAGACTGTGAATTCTCAAAGAAATATGATATCAAAGCTGTCATGAATTTCTATTGATAGAAGATTCAAGTTTATTAACCACAATGGGTACTACTTCAATGATCGAGAAGTTATGTCAAATCATGGATCATTTCAAGATTTATCAAGTTATGTAATCATCAGGGGGAGTAGCACGCGCTGTACTCTTTTTCCTTAGCCGTGGTTTTGTCCCACTGGGTTTTCCATGGAAAGGTTTTAATGACGCAACGTGTTTGAAAATTAATGTACTCTTTTCCTTCACTAGTGTTTTTTTCCCACAGGATTTTTCTTGGATGGTTTTAACGAGGCATCTTCACTAGTGTTTTTTTTTTCCACGGGGTTTTTCTTGAAAGATTTTAACGAAGCATCTTTTTCAGTAATGGACATCTAAGGGGTAGTGTTATGAAATATTATAGTAGAATATTATATGGATGTCCATATCTTAGAATATTTTAGAGTATATTATCTTATGGAAACTCTACCTTCATTGTATGTGTCTATATACCCCCTCATAATGGAATAAGATACAGTTCCGTCTCTCTTTTTTTCTCTCTACAATTCTTTTGTCTTTATTTTACAACAAGTTATTCATTTAACTATTTCAATCAATAATAATTTAAAGTTTCCTATTATGTCATAGATATATCACGACAACTTACTTTTGTTGTGTAGTAAATGGTACTCCGATTCATTTATATTTTGCCAAATATAAACTTGTTTTAGCTTTGTTTACAAAATAATAAAAATAATAAAAAAAATCTTTAATCTTATAAAATGTAAAAAATAAATATCACAACCTATACCACAATAAAGGTAGATGAGAAGGTCTATTGTTAAGTCAGTTTTATGTTTTACAATACATTTAATGTAAAACTGCATTCTGTTTATCTATATAACTTATAAAAGTAATTGATAATTAACCAACCTTACGTGAATAGTTAAGTAAAATAAAATCATTTTTACAATAATACTTGTTTAAAATGGATATACACGAGTATTTTTGAAAAAAATAAAATGGTGATATACAATAATTTAAGGTTGAATTATTTTCCCCTAACATGGAAACTATTTTCGAGGGTGACTACAAGTTCAGATCATAAGCTACTATCCATGAGAGGCCCTGGCCATTAAACGGGTTCTTAAATGGATGTTGTCAATCGATTTTCATCATCTGGATGTTTCTTCCGACCCCCTTCAACTTCTTTATCAAATTTTTGGCGTTGAGCAGGGGCATCACCTTACTACAGAAGTCATCGCAAATATCTGTTCCATTAGCTAAATGTTAATATAGTTAGAAGGAATATCAACTTGTAATGTGAAATTTTACGTATGCCAAAAAATGCAAAAAAAAAAAAAAAAATCAATGATTGAATATGCAAAGGATGCATGAAAAGTGTATTGTAGAAGGTCACTGTCAAGAGAGCGAGCATGAACAGTGGTAATGAAAAGGTTTCCCTTAGACGGTCTATATGTGACCCATTTATAGTTAAATGTTAATATTTTACTATAAAAATATGACCCAGTTTAAATAGTAATATTTTATCATAAAAATGGTCAAATAAAACTGTTTAAAGGATTTAGACAAAATAGTCGATCTAAAATGACAATTAGTGAATTATATACGATTAACCCAAGTACCCAAAAGCTTGGAGCATACGTAAAATTATTATAGTTATTCATTCATTTTACTGTTCCTTGTCCTGAGGGTTAAGTGGCTGCACTGGTCCAAAGTTCTTCCTTTATTCCTCATAAATTAATGGGTACTTTCTTCCTTTTCTAGTTTACCCGAGAAATAAGGAAATAATTTTAAACCATATAAAATATTTTATCCCACATGCAAATGAATTTGGTCCACACAAAACCTTCTAAAAAATAAAAAAAGGAAGACAATTCAACTAACATGAAAAAGGAAAGAGAGAAACATGAGCGACTAGGACTGAGTAAATGATTGTGAACTTTGGTCCATCTACTTTTTAGTCGTGGCTTCCACACTTCCACCCAAATATAAAAGTAGATAGAATATTTATGTGAGAGGAAAAACAACTTGGAAAAGAGAAATTATAACAAAAATTAAAGAAATTGACTATTGGAAAAGAGGAGGAAATCGAAGAAAGAGAGTAACAAATTTTATATTCGCCGCAATTCAATTTAATGATAACATTTTTTTGGAGTAAATTGATCATGTTTACCCGAATTGTAATATTAGAGCACTCGTTTGTGTCAAGAATTACCTTAACCAATAGGTGTGAAGTTCAAATATTCGAAGTTTTTTTTATTATTACAAGTGAAATTTCCGCATCAAATATGTGTGAATTGTCGATCTAAATTCTATAAATAATACACTAGAAAGTAAAACTTTATAAATATCGTGCATATATTACATGAGGTTTATATTAGTAAGTCTATAAATACTGTGCATTCATTGCACATGATAAACTAGTTTACATTATCCATTTAGTATTATACCAGTGATTAAGTCTTAAGTACCCTCTGCCTGTTTTACGATTGGTTGATAAGATATTCTCACAAATTTTCAGTATTATAGAGAAATGGAAGGGGGATTGTACTTACTCCCTCGTATTCATATAATTTACTCCCTCGTATTCATAATAACTCTTCCCATTTCTTTTTTCATCTATTCATATAACTCTCCCCCTTTTTTTATTTAGTAAAGTTTTATACTTATTTTAATCACCTCACCCCACAACAATACCCCACAATACTCATACTTTATCTTATTTTAATCACCTTACCCCACAACAATATTTATTTTAATTATCTTACCCCACAATAATACCTTCTCTCTTTCCAATTACCTTACACCACCACAATACTTTACAATAAAATAACTCTCCCCTTAATTTGCATGCCCTTTTGAAAGGGGAGAGTTATTATGAATAAGAGGGAGTATATTTTAACTATAAACTATGAGTTGGGATTTGAACTTTGTGGAAGTAAAATTTTTCAGTAAAGATGAACAGGTTATAGTATAAAAATGAAAATTTTAACTATAAACTTTGAAATTTTTATCCGTTAACATTTGGTAGTAATGAACGCTCCTGCTAATTTCCCGGTTTCATCACTGACTATGAGCGGTTATAATTAGAGATGGCAATCCGGGCCGGGCTAAGGTGGGCGACACGGGCACGGCACGAGTCCGGCACGGGCACGACACGGCACGGATGAATAATACTGATGGCACGGCACGAACGGGTTTGAGGCGGGCCACATCTGCATTTTTTTGGAAATTCTCGTGCCTAGGCACGGCACGGCCCAAGCACGGAGGGTCCGACACGAACCAGGCACGGCGGGCCTGGCACGACACGACCCGAGATTTGGCCCGTTTCTTAATTATTTAATTAAATTCCATTTTTTAATTATTTAATTAAATCTAGTACATTAAAAATATAAGTAATCAACTAATCAAGACATCAAGTACATTAATATTTAATAAAATATATATTTAAATCGTTAATATTCATTATTTATATAAATAAAAGAGTATTTAGAAAAAAATACTAAGGTTATTGGGCCGGCCCACGTGCTAGGCACAATTAGCCCATGGGCCAAGCATGGCCCGAGCACGAAACTGGGCGTGCCAGGAGCGGGCCACGGCGGGGATTTGGGTGAGTGGGCCAGGCACGGCACGGCACGGCCAACCCAATATCCGTGCCTGGGCCGGACCATTTTTTGGGGAAGGTACGATGGGCCGGCACGCAGGCCGGCCCAGCACGGCCCAATGCCAACTCTAGTTATAATGCATGTGACAATAATTGGGCTTTTAACCGAATTTGTACCCTAATTTATTGAACTTCCAAGAGTCTTGGACATACATACATTAACAATTGTGTTAGTACAAAATTTTCCATTATTTTTGGGTACTTTTGGAACAGTAAGTCTCCATTGTGAAGGGCATATCTGTTATAAGCTTGTGACGTGTTAAGTATTATCCATGTTAGTATAAGATAAGATAAAATAGATACTATTCTCTAAACATTCTGCTTTTATCTTATCTATGCCATATAAGTGGTATTTGACCTGTCGCAAGTTTAAAATAAATAGGCTCGTTACAAATGAGAATTTGTGATTTTAGAAATAGGTAAGAGAGGGTTGACTAGTTTGTCCAAAATAGTTATTCTTACCTCGTGAGTACTCTTCCAATGCAAGTATTTTCCATTCTTTTGATGTTTCTTTAGATCCATTTACTGAACTACTACTCTTTTACAACTTTTTCAGAATTTTATTAAAGAGATTATTGCCTTACTATAAATAATCCAACTGTTTTAGTAGATTTGCATTATGCCAAGCTTGTACTCCAAGTTTTAATAATTTTAACAAAAATGTAGGAACAGTTATTCTGTCTCTTTTGTTTACCCCTTTCTTTAGTATCTTCTTTAATTAGCTCTTTTTTAATGTTATTACTCTTGATCACTTTCTACTTTTCTTCATTTGTCACCCTACTCGAGTCTATTTGACTTCACTTTCCAAGTGAATAACTCGTATTATTGTTTCGTGCAGATCATTCGGTTTAGTCTGGATTTAAGTTAGGTAGGATGACTAGGACGGTAAACTCTTTCTCATGAGTTTTTAACGTTGCTGCATTCTCATGGTTCGAACACAAAACCTCTGGTTAAGCTAAATAAACCATTACTAGTTGATCTAAGTGTTTATGGGTAAATAACTCGTATTATCAATACTGGAATTACATCAGTAGTTTACATCAGTAATCTCCGTCCCAACTAATTCTATGCATTTTCTTTATTTGTGTGAAATATTTTAATATAGTTTTTTTTTTTGTTAAAATGTGAGTATATTATACTCCCTCCTATTCTCCATATTGTTCCCTTTTGCTAAGGCCACAAGGATTAAGGAAAAAAATAAAATAAGAGTAAAAGAGTTGTGTGAGGTTTGGTGATAGCAGAGAGGGATGAATAATTAGGAGTTAAATAAGGAATTGTGGGCCAAAACATTAAGCACAGTAATAAAATATGAGTAAAAGAGTTGGTGGGGTTTGGTGATAAGAGAGAGAAATGAATAAAATAAAGTAAAAGTTTTCAAAATAAGAAGAAGTTTTTTTGATAACTGCTACCACATATAATTCAGATTTTACCAACTGCTTTATTTCAAAGTAAAATTTCTTTAAAATCTGCTACCAATATTGTTGGTTCGGTTTAAAACTAACTACCACATCAGGTTTGGAAGCAACAACTGAAGATCTCAGCCATTCATTTCAAATTGTCACCTATAAGTTTTATTTTTTCTTCCTTTAATGCCCTTACCCTCTCTCTTATATGTTTTTAATTCATTCATTGATCATCAACACCTTAATTAATTTTCAATTTCAACAACAATTTTCTCTCTCTCTCTCTCTCTCTCTCTCTCTCTCTCTCTCTCTCTCTCTATTCCATTAATCTGATTCCCATTTCTTATTTTAAATTTTTTTTTAAGTTTAGGTAATTATTCTATCTATTCTTTTTTCTTCCTCTATTTGATATAACCATTGTAATTTTTCAAATTAAGGTTCTTCATTTTTCATTTTCTTGGTTTATAACAATGTGAATGGGGGCAATGGTGAATCCAACAAGCAATGAAATTAAAAACGATTACAGATTTAGATTAGATGTAAACCCTAATCTGGGATTCAATTTGGAGAAGAAGTTTAAAGGATTGAGATGATTTTCAAAATCCCCACTTTAATTGGGAAGTAATTTAGGTTAGGTTAATGATGAGGGTGTAAGACCATAACCCCAAATTACACCTCTCTAATTAGGTTATCAAAATTTCTTTATTTTAGAAATATTTGGATCTATGCATTATGCATGTAATATATGAGCATTAAAAATAAAAAGAAGAGGAAAAACAATTTTTCCTTACATCGAGTAATGGTAGTATTTGGGCACAACAAGATCTTGTTGTTCTTG
Organism: Silene latifolia; assembly: GCF_048544455.1. Lineage (NCBI taxonomy): Eukaryota > Viridiplantae > Streptophyta > Magnoliopsida > Caryophyllales > Caryophyllaceae > Silene > Silene latifolia. Next base: position 19,478 of record NW_027413326.1, read on the forward strand.
AGCTTAAAATAAATGGCAAGATCCTCCATCTTTAAGTGTCTAAGGTAGAACACCTCATCTCTTAAGCACCCAAGAACTAAACCCAAAATCCTAAATATATATTAACTAGATATATTATTTAGGACACCCTTGATAATATGTAAATATTACTAACAAACTTAGTAAAAATATTAGATTTATAATACTAACACTTAGTATTTTATTTCTAATTTTTGAGGATTTTTAGAGAGAGGAACACTAGAATTTTCCACATGCAAAAGTTGAGTGGAAAAATGAACAACCCTATTATTGTTGTGCTTGGTTTGGACGGTACATATGAGCTAGTGGGGGAGTGTTTTCTTCTTATTTAATTACACCCAATCCACATGTGAATGGGTTAGAACAAAAGTAATTATGGGGAAGTAAAATGTGTAAGAGAAATGATGGTGTTTAAAGAAACACACACACACACTACCACATGCACTTACACGGTCCAAAATGACCCATTTACGGGTCCATTTTGGTTCTTATATTTGTCGCACAAATACGTGTAAATTTTATTTAAACATCGATTTATGTTTAAATGCTTCCCAATTAAATTCGTCTAAAACACTCCGTAAATATATGTGTACAGCTACACATATATTTTACGTACCAATACTAATCACATTAGTCAATTAGTACTAATATTAATAATTAACCGTTTAATCATTAATTCCCGTCTCAAATAATTATTTATTCAATTATCGCATAATTAAATAATAATTTCCGTGCCTCGAGTTCACAACTCGATATCTCTCTAAATTAAATTAATCAACTAACTTTTTAGTCAATTTATCAAGGGACTAATTAAACTGTATCTCATACAATTAATTAGTTTTCGTGTTGGGGCTCGTTCCTTTAGGTGTGACTAAAAGGGATCAGCTGAACACCGCCGTCTCATGACAGTAACGTCAAACCCTAGTTGGCCAACCGTTACCGATATACGTTGATCAGCTGACTAGTATTGCCAATGAATATCCCATGCATATTCATTAATGAGATTTAATAATATTATCATGCACTATTGTGGAGAACAAATACTCCAACAATCTCCCACTTGTCCGAGACAAGTTGTGCGATGATTATAACACATAATTGTGGATAACACCTTATCCCAACAATATACTGCTTGTACTATACAAGGTGTGTTACCGATTCTCTTGTCCATTTTAATAACAATCTCCCACTCAATGCAAGGTGTCTTTCAGGTCGCACTTGCACATGAACATGTCGTGAGTGGTTTTCTCGATCGGGAGTGTGACTGCAAGACCGGAAAAATCTACCATAGATTACTTCCGAGCGTGGCCACACATTTCTCAGTCACAACTCCTCGAGTGGCCTAGAGATGTTTAAACCCAACGTGGGTGGACAATTCCTGTCTGCCCTATCTATCCTTTTGCACAATACAGATCACCATGACCCAGTAGATGCCCTTTGACCTCCTTTCACAACACGATTTAGGACAAAAACCAAAGTCATTCGGAAACTGCACTAGCTCAAATAATAGTCTCCAGTTTAAAGAATCGACTCATAGGAATATCATAGAAGTCCCTGCCACGACCAGGCGTCTGCAATAGATCTAAGGGACTCTATAAATGTCACTGCCCGACAAAGTGTCCCACAGTCTGCCTATGTAAATGACTAGTCATCCCCATGACCTTATGGTGGTGAACCAACCATCAATCGACTTACAATCTAGTCACTCCGAGACATCACCTCATTAAGTGACTAGGGGCCAATACAATGTTCATCCTATTCACTTGAATTGGGGTTCAACATTATCTCCACAACCAATTCGGATAAACAAGGTATTCAATGTTTTCAGTCAAACTGAATAATTGAGTTCTTAAAGAGACTCAAACAATGAATGCGATCATCACTTACATAAATATTAATACTCTATCCAATATTTACATAACGATCTTCAGCAATTAAGGTATACTCGTCAATCACATTGAGATGACATAACCATCATGTCTACCTTATGCCAACGGCTTTGGTTAGAAGATTAGCAACAGTTGCATCACTCTAATTTCCATTGCTATTTTCCTTTGTTCAATGTAATGTTTTCATCACATAGAACCTTTATGAGGACATGTCTAAATAAGTTTTTAGACTCTGGTTCTAAAGTCAGTCAAACACTCCCACTGTTTTCACAGTCTCTCGGGAGACGATATTCGGCTAACAGAACTACTCTAGTTCCATTAAACACCGGATATCAACAATCTCTTTTACAACATCGGATGTTGTAATGTACTTAACTTTCGTTCATGATTTGTACGTATAACACTTATACATACACATCCTTCATATGACATCTTTTATGTATCACTCCTTATACATATATGTATAACTACTTATACATATTATTCTTTATTTATGCACATAACACTTTTACATGCTAACCATTCCTTAACAAGGCCCATAACAACTTATAAGCATAGGAATGTTATCGTGTAACCCTTTTACACGAAATTCATAAATTCCTCTAAACTACAAGAGTAAATCCTCAGTGCTTCTCAAGTACTCAAGGATGCTCTTGATAATCATCTAGCGACACTCACTAGGAAATGATTGGTAATGACTTCTCATATTCTCAATATAATAAGTCCCGACGAGAGCAGCTTTTAGCATATTTAATAGATCCTGCGGCGGAAGCAAAGAGATCATATTTTGTGTTCAACAACTTGAACGAGTCAAGAATCTTATCACATAAGTCTCTTGACAAAAATGCTAATATCCATGGAGATCTATCTCATTAGATCCGGATATTTAAGATGCGCCATGCTACTCTCAAGTATTCACCCGAGAATATTTCTAGTCATTAATATGTCAAACACATATTTAGACTAAGAAACTCACCTTAGCTCCCACTAAACTCCATGTATCATCATGGTACCTCGACAACTCGAGTAATACCATTCTGATTAACGACATGATTGAACCCAAGGTTCCAATTCCTTGACGTATATAAGATCACAAAAGGGATCTTTCAAGCATGCTAGGCTTCTTAGTATTGACAAGATCAACAAAACTTCTCCCTTCATGAGATTCATTCAAGGAGAAGGTTTTATTATCCTTTTGCCGAATCTCATCCTTATTAGAGGCTATATTGCTAAGAACATTCGAATTGATAAAGGCATTTGGGTTGTTACAAACTTTCTGTAACCAACACAAAATTAAAACATCTTATGTAACCTTTATGACAAGATCAAGGTAACCTAATTTGGTGCAAAGTTTTTGCCCCAAATCAAGTCTCGAAAACATTTCATGTTTCCTTCCTTATCACATCTTGTGGAAGAAGACAAATTCGAATTGCATGGTGTCAACTATAGAAAAGCCTTTGATGAGGGTTGAATATTCGTCACTTTTGAAAAGTAACGCAATATTATCGCAAAATTATCTCCTTATAACCACTGAGCCTCAATAAAGAACGTCTTCTTGCATTGTACTCAGTTTGTGGGTCTTGGACTTCCGTAAGTTCAAAATTTCTCCCACTTTGTCTTTCAGAAAATGAAAATCTTTGTAGAAAGACAGCATTACGAGCCACAAACTCGTTGTTCTCGTTTTGGAGGAGTAAAAACCAAGTGGTTCAATTTTGGATAACCCTCACAAATACATAAATTGGTTCTGAACATAAACATTTATGGTCCCAAATGTATAAAAATGTCAAGTTAGGGACCCTCCATATCCATATCTCAAATGGAGTCATTTAGGCTATTATAGTCGAGTTTTAAACTTTTAGTGAGAAAATAGCTTACAAAATTGCGAAAAACCTCAAACTATATCTCATAAAGTTCGGTTTATCTTCTTGACTATACCATACTCTATGGTTTCCCTAGGAGAAGGTATATGTGAACTGGCTCATAATCTTCTTAGTGATCATCAAGGTCATTGCTTGATATTACCCATTTGACCTTCAAAGTCATTAGTTTGAAATTTTCGATCAACATTTTTGATCTTGTTGTGCTTTTGGTTTACTACTTCATTTTGAAAATATTCCACGTTTCAAAAATCACTTTTATGTCTTATTAAATAGATACAAAGTTTTCATATCTACTTAACATTACGGTAAAAGTAACGAAGTATATATAACCTACATTTGGCCTTACACATCCGTATGTATATGGTCAATCATCTCACTATTTGTGTTTCTTTTCTGCAAAAGAAAACATAATTTATGCACACACACCATAAGATTCTCAATCAAATGGTTGTTCGATGTGCTTATTGTTTACTCGTTTAAACGAATTTACTTGAGATTTGATCAATCGGGTTCACCGGATTAGAGACTTTAAAATCTACAAGATAGTATAATATTTAGTTTTCGTGAAGAATGTAAAATACCTCTAACTTGAGTGGTCTAAACCAAACACCAAGTTATCATAGGAGTAGGTACAACCTTTTGTTTTAAATCACATGAGTGATGCCTTCTATGTATAAACATAGATGATTACATTCTTTTAAAACCAAATTTAGTTACATTTGTCCCTATCGAAATCATTGCTACTCTAGCTTTATTTCGATACAAAAAAATGTCCTATGCTAGACGTCTTACGTTTTATCAATTCATGTAAACTTCTTTACAAAGAAATGACCCATACTTGGTATCTCATACCAAGACAGTGGAACTAGCCTATCCTTTGAGTAGATGTCTCTTTCAACTTTGTCCTATCGCATACATCTAGAGTTGCTTCTTCTTAACTCCCACCCACTTTCACATTCCTCTTTGCTTCAACAGGCAAAAATAAATCTCATGAAGACCTCTCTTCATGTCATTCGTGATATTTTATACACTTAGTAAGAGTAAATTACTATAAAGTGAGTGCAACATGTGGCAAAATCTCAACTTCTTGCGAAATTGGACTACTTAACCGTTCAATTGTCATCATATGCCTAAACTCTTTAGCGCATAAACAATCGATTTGGCCTTTCTCGAAGTGAGCCATTTGACGGTGTCATATTGGAGTATTCTATATGTTTTTGAAAACACTTTTCGCAAACTTTTGAATTACTCTTGAGTAATTAAAACTAATATGTCATCATCATGACGGAGGTGCCACTTCCGAAATCAAGACACTCTTGATAAAATGTGACTCCAATTTAAACTCGTAATAAGAGTTTGCAACATGAAACCCCTTTTTAATATTGTATGGACGTTAAGTTGTAAAATAATTGCAAAAATCGTTGTAAGCTTATGTAGGTGAATTGGTAAATCATATTTCCAATCATTGCTACCAAATTCCTTCAAAGAAACCGCTTTCTATGAAAGAACAAAACAAATAAAATAATAAATAGAGGATGAAAGGAGGATGAAATGCACGATGTCATAGAATATACATTTATTAATATGAACGAAAAATAGGAAAAATTAACATTCAATGTTATAAAAACTTGATAAACATTTTTAACAAGTCCATTTATATAATGACCTCTCACTAAATTATATAAATGATTCCAAAATCCGTCTTTAGACAAAAATAGGCATCGCTTGGGCAAAACATCCCATAATTATCTAAATTCGGTAAGTCAACGCTTGACTAATTCTACCTTTAGAACTTTTGGTCGACGGATTTCAATAAATCCATCTACTAGCCCCGGAATACAAGACCATCTTATACCCGTTGAGTCCAACCAATTTTGGTGCGTGATAATTCTTATCACCCTACTTACCCGAGGTAAAAAGAGAACACCCCGCTTGGGCGAGCGTGGCTCTAATGAAGAAGGAATTCATATGTGTTAATAATTGGTAAGGCTAATCTCAATTTTAAATTAAAAGAATGTGAGAGATCTTGTCAATTAGTTATCATTCTCCTTTAAGTGAACTAACTAGGTGAATTTTCGATAACTTTAAATCGACAATAGAAAGATAAAAGCATGAAACCAAATTAAAATGCATGTGTGGCGATTTCGGCATGATGAACTAGCACAAAATAAATAAAACATGCAAAAACAGATAAATCCTAGTATGTCCACCTAGCTAATCAAATTAACTAGATTATTACATATTCGGAAACTAACTCCTTGGTCCCTAGCATCTTCATTGGAACATCTTCCAAGCATGCACCGTCTTGTGGGATTTGGAACCTCTTCCAAAATAGACTCCGTCTCGATGTAAATTCCGTCTTTTGGAAACGCCGGTAAAAATAAATATTACAATCAAATTACATAGCTATTCCTATTATACATTAATTAATTAAATAAATAAAAACTATTAGTTAATTACAAACCGACGATACGAGATCGTATTTAAATTACAAACAAATCGTTATTCCATACATTTCGGGTAATAACGATTAAAAATAACTAGGCCATACTAGGTACAAAAATTGCATAAATAATTAAATAAATGACGTTCATTCATTCAACAATAAAAATAAATAAAATTCTGTAACTTTCATGCCTAAATCGCCCCTTTAGCATAATCTTTTTAAAAATGCTCGGTTTTGCGGAATTTATCGATTTTTACCCGTTAAAAATCAATAATCAACACTTAAATCTCATTTAAGCTCAAACTAATTGTCTAAACTGATTTAGAACTCAAAATTAGTCCACACTAATTTCTTAATAATAATTAGTTTGAATTGATATTATCCATGTGCTATTTAAATCGGTTTTTATCACGACCTTGACAAACAATTCAAAAATAATTTTAACCATTACAAAATTTTGACACAAAAATTTTGTATATTCTGGAACTCTTCCAGGGACCTAAAAAGGTCAAAAAATTTAGTCCAAGAATTTTGAATTAATTTTATGAACAAAAACATCCATATTTATCGGTTTTAATCGAATAAAATCCAATAAACATCAAAAAGTGTGAAAACTTTTTCTAAATTTTACTTTTATCATATAAAACATATTTTGGAATATACCAAAAATTTTCATGCCCAGAAAATTCCGTTTATTATTTTTGAATAAAATAATCGATTTTATCGATTTTTAACCATTAAAAATCATTAAACATGCAAATATTCATAAATTTTTATGAAATTTTACAGAACATTTGTAAATATTGCATGTGATAATATATAAAAATTTCAAGGTCAGAATCGAAGTTTAACTATTTTAGTTAACCTCTTAACCAAAATACGATATTTCCGACTCGGTTTTCCATAAAAATGATTAAAAATAGCAAAATAATTCCACAACTCATCAAATATGACCACAAATCATTTGAGATCAGAAGGTATACATGCAAAAATTTTCGTTCAAAAATCCTCATTTTAGCACAATTTTGATTTTAAAATTATTAAAATGCTTAAAATTAACATGCATAATACAAGCAAAAGCTCTGATACCACTTGTAAGACCATAACCCCAAATTAGACATCTCTAATTAGGTTATCAAAATTTATTTATTTTAAAAATCTTTGGATCTATGCATTATGCATGTAATATATGAGCATTAAAACTTAAAAGAAGAGGAAAAACAATTTTTCCTTACATCGAGTAATGGTAGTATTTGGGCACAACAAGATCTCCTATCTTGTTGTTCTTGAGCTTAAAATAAATGGCAAGATCCTCCATCTTTAAGTGTCCAAGGTAGAACACCTCCTCTCTTAAGCACTCAAGAACTAAACCCAAAATCCTAAATATATATTAACTAGATATATTATTTAGGACACCCTTGATAATATGTAAATATTACTAACAAACTTAGTAAAAATATTAGATTTATAATACTAACACTTAGTATTTTATTTCTAATTTTTGAGGATTTTTAGAGAGAGGAACACTGAAATGTTTCACATGCAAAAGTTGAGTGGAAAAATGAACAACACTATTGTTGTTGTGCTTGGTTTGGACGGTACATATGAGCTAGTGGGGGAGTGTTTTCTTCTTATTTAATTACACCCAATCCACATGTGAATGAGTTAGAACAAAAGTAATTATGGGGAAGTAAAATGTGTAAGAGAAATGATGGTGTTTAGAGTAACACACACACACACACACTGCCACATGCACTTACACGGTCCAAAATGACCTATTTATGGGTCCATTTTGGTTCTTATACTTGTCGCACAAATACGTGTAAATTTTATTTAAACATCGATCTATGTTTAAATGCTTCCCAATTAAATTCGTCTAAAACACTCCGTAAATATACGTGTATAGCTACACATATATTTTACGTACCAATACTAATCACATTAGTCAATTAGTACTAATATTAACAATTAACCGTTTAATCATTAATTCCCGTCTCAAATAATTATTTATTCAATTATCGCATAATTAAATAATAATTTCCGCGCCTCGAGTTCACAACTCGATATCTCTCTAAATTAAATTAATCAAGTAACTTTTTAGTCAATTTATCAAGAGACTAATTAAACTGTATCTCATACAATTAATTTGTTTTCGTCTTGGGGCTCGTTCATTTAGGTGTGACTGAAAGGGATCAGCTGAACACCGCCGTCTCACGACAGTAACGTCAAACCCTAGTTGGCCAACCGTTACCGATATACGTTGATCAGCTGACTAGTATTGCCAATGAATATCCCATGCATATTCCTTAATGAGATTTAATAATATTATCATGCACTATTGTGGAGGACAAATACTCCAACAGAGGAAAGTTAAAAGATTAGGTTAAAAAGGGATGTGTTTAGGTAAATGGATGATATGAGCGAGGGGAGTGTAAAATAGGGGTATTATTGTTTTCTCATGCGCGAATAAGAGGTTCGTGGTCATTTGGTAGTTAGTTTTAAACCAAACCAACAACATTGGTAGCAGTTTTTAAAGAAATTTTACTTTAGTAGCAGTTGGTAAAATCTGAATTATACGTGGTAGCAGTTATCAAAAAAACCCTAAGAAAGAGGAAGAAAACCTGAATAATCTGTTTAAGGAAATAAGGAAGAAAATAGTGAATATGAGGGAGTATAACGAATATCAAATTACAATGGTTCACAATACAAAATAGTTTTTCCTCTATGATAAACTTATTAACAACCTTATCTGGCCTTTAAAGGACCATCTCCACTCTGCACTTGTTTCTATGGTGCCACACCTGATAGATAACACCTATCACCATAGCAATCTCAACCCCTCTTTAGACTTTGGACCTTGACCTGTGAGTACACTGATAGGTCCATTTTATATACATTTTAACCTCCTATTTTAGCTCTGTTTTACATGTCATTTGCACTAATGTTAGTGTTTGTGAGCTAATTCCGTGTTCTAGTTGTATTTGCTTGTTTTCATTGTGTTTTGTAGGAAATTAAGGTTTTAGTAGCTTTTTCCCGTCAAAGTAGCAAGCACAAGAGTTCACGAGGCTAAAAAGACTAAGCATGACCTCGGAAGGGCAATTTGGTAATTTCCAAGCCTGGGTAAGAAGTATGAAGCTTGGGTTGATATGCAAAATGATCCAAAGTAAAGTCCAAGAGTCAAGCTTGGAGATGCTCTTAGGAGGCCAAATGATGCTCTTAACTCGGGTGATTAAGGAGATTAATTACGGAGCATAGGATACTTGGTGTTGATTAATGAGGAATTAAGAGAAATAAAGAGAAAACCCATGACTCCGATCGGGGTGGGGTGGCTCCGATCGGGGTTAGCCTCCTTTTGATTGTTTACGTTACTCCCTTCACTCCTATATAAAGGGTGTTGATCCGGGACTTCAAACACACTTCTTACACACTTTCTACACCACTTTAATACTCTTATTTCAGTTCTTAGTTTAGGTTAGATTAGATTTCCTTTAAGCATTTCCTTATTGTAATTTCCTTTAAACATTTCAAGTTCATCTACAATCTCCATTTCAAGTATTTGTTCTTCTATATTCAAGTTCTATTTCCATTATAAAGGTAATCTCATTTCTAGTACTTCTTTGTTATTCCTTTGTCATTTCCATTTACTAAATATGGTGACTTTATCATTTGTCATTAGTTTAATTTACATTATGCAAGAGTAGTTAATTTATCTAGGGAATGAGGGAAACCATGCATAAGTAGTTCTTGCAATTGTTGAACTAGGATGCTATAATATCATTTCATTGTTTCTTTCACATGTTTGCATTGTATTGTTAGTCTTTGATAAATGATCATTATCTTAGATTAAATTTGTTAATTCACTTTTATAAGTCGAGAGGCACGTTCTATTTTGAATTGAATTAGACTAAACATGTCTTAGTATGGATTTCGTATTTTATTAAGTTGGATAAAATTCTTTTAACTATTTTGAATTTAATTACATCATTTAGATTTATATATATATGCTTAGCATAACGAGAGTTAATAATCTAGGACTCAACCCATTTGGTTGACAATAAAGCCGAGAGGTGGTTGTCTTTAAGCCTAAACAATTAACGATTGTATGAGCATTTACATAATTTGCATGTGTGATCCGACCTCCCTAGACTATTTCTTTATCATTATTGTTTTCTTCCATTATCCAACCAATTAATCATATGTTAACAGACCTTGATATAATTCACTCTGTAACAACTTGTTTAATAACTCCCATCTCCTTGTGTTCGACCCCTATTACTACATTCATTTGTGTCTAGGGTATTTATCTTTGATTAGGTGTAAGATTTGTTAGTCATAAATGACAAGCAATATTACTTATCAAATTTTCAAATTTTGGTTAATTAGTTTGCCGTTGTTCGGGAGCAAAGTTTTGTTTGCTAATTAGTTTTGAATTCTATCATATTTTATCTCGAGGAACACTTGTTCCTTGGGATCTTCTCACGTGAGATGGTCTTATACTTGGTTTTGTTTCTTTGTAGTTTTAGTGTCTATTTTGTAGGTAATAAAGCTTGGCCTTTCATAATGAATTACTTAATTCGTCCCACAACTTAAAGATGAGCCTTTTCATGACTATCTTGTCCATTAGTAGGTTCTACTATTTTTGTGATGGTCTCGTCTCCCTTGGGCATGTCCTTGATGGAGATTACTTAGGTCATTTCGTGCTTGGTGGCATGGATTTTGAGACCCATGATTTGGCTCTAAACTTGAGTAATGGGAGTGTCTACTACATGATCGGGCCGAAACTTTGGAATTTCTTAGATTTTATGGATCTTCAAGTTTGGACTCTTTGTCCCTTTTAGTTAAAGTCGGGAGTTAGCACGCTAGGTCCTAGGTGTATTTCGATGTGTGGCGTATGCAAGAGGAGCTCAAAGTGTTTCAAGCTCGTTTGGAACAACTTTCTCAAAAGGAAGCGAGCCAATGTGAGCTTATTTCCTCTCCTTATGCTTTCCCAACCTTCCAATGTAAGTCGTCTCCCCCTAACCATTTTGAATTATTGGATGACGATGACGATGGTCCGAATTTCACTATCGAAATTCCCCCTATTGTCGTTCCAATTAACCATTTCGTGGAGGAGGTAGTTGACACAAGTGCCATGGATGATGTTGGGCCCGACCATAGTGAAATAGATAAGGTTTTACACGAGACATGTGAAACCTTTGAAATACCTTTCACATGGGATGTAGTTGACCCATTCGAAGTTGATGGAGGACTTAGTGATGCTAATATAGAGGTCAAGTGGGATGAACCTCCCATTTTTGATGTGTCCTACAACTTAGAGTTTTCATACCACCAATTTGAGACCATTAATAATTATGGTCTTAAGCATGATGCTCCATCTCTTGCTGACGAGTGGAGTACGGTGGTTCTATTTGAAATCTCTCATGGGAATTTTGATAAGAGTAATCCTTTCTTGCCTTTGATCTTTCGTGCTTATATCTTATCAATTGCTTACAAATGCTTGTGTATTTATCATGTGTAGGAATATGATCAACTTCTAAGGGCGTTGACATGCTTTTTAGAAGATAATGGATATTCATTTAGGAAAATTTGTTTTATTTATGCTTTTTAAGATAATTTACAGTTTTCGGACAATTGCAATTTCAATTTGGTTTTGATGTAATAGTTAGAACAATAAGAAATTTAGCTTGCTTTCGTATGTAGTAGCTTGTCTTTTCCTTTGTTGAGAAGTCTTTGTCAATTCATTCTTTGGTAGGTACTTTGCTACTTGATTGGACCTTTAGGGAAACCCGATTTTCAAGCTAGCTTGGGGAAGCTACGCTAATAGGCGTGACCTTTAGAGACTTAAGCGGTTGTATGCTTTCTTTCCTTTCTTTATTTCGACTCTTTTAGTCTCACATCTTGACTTATCTTTTTTAAATTTCTTATCATTTCCCGACCGGTTATTACCCTTTGTTTTCTTAGTGGATCTCTCCTGGTTGGGTGTCCTTCTTTATTTTACAAATTGAGAACAATGTGTTGTTCTAGCTTGGGGGAGGGATTTAGTGAGTCTAGTTATGGGAAATCTACAAAACTGAAAATTTTGAAAATTGAAAAAATTTCATAAGAAGTGTTTGTTGTGTTCACCCTTTTGTCTTATGCATAATGTCATCTTTCCTTGCATTTTCATTATTTTAAGCTAATGAATCGCACATTTTACGGGTTTGCTTACATAGGGATATCTTGACATAGTGGGTGAGAGATGGATTTTGAAAAAAATAGACTTGATCTTGACATTGGTAAGCTACATATATGGTAAATTAGAGCCTCCAAAGGTCGATGCATCTATATCCGGTCTTATCTAGGTGTTTGTAGTTTCTCTTCTTGATGTGCGTTACATCTATACGCACAAGTATGGTCTTTGTTCCACTTCTTATGAGTTAGCTAATTAATTAATTCATCATAATTCGAGTTCCGTTAATTTTTAATTTTAATAAGTTCACGATTAATAAGTTTATTTCCGATCCTTTACGAGTCTCTTTTGAAAGTCGAGTTGTCATGATTGTATTTTAAAGCCATTCACTTGTTTTGCTTGCATATATTGCCCAAAAATTGCCCTCTTTCCTAGCCACATATATAATTGCCTACCTTTGTTGAGCTAGTGATTTACTACTTGTGTTGGGGTGCCCTTATCTTTGGGATATGGTTATTTATCATTATTGTGAGCATTGTTGTTACGGGATTGCTGATTCCCGTAATTTGGTGAATGGAGGTGAAGGAAAAAAAAGGGAAAAAGAAAAGAATTGAAAAAATGCAAAAAGAAATGAAAAAGAAAGAAAGAAACAAGCATGAAAAAATGAGACAAATGATGAAAAAGACGAAGAAAGAAATGTGAGTTGCTTCCATGTTTGAGATATATTGTTTTTAGAAAGTAGTCTCTTGTGCTATAATGAAAAAAATGAGTCATCATCCTATTTTTGGCTCTAGTTCTTGCTCTTGGGAAAGGTTAAGATTTGGAATAAGCATCTTTGCAATTTTTGGTTAGTTACTAGCTTGACATTAGCTCCACATGACCAAAAATATTTGTCCACCTTCTTACCTATTTCCCCTAGCCTTCTTCTTTGTACTTGGCTTCTTTTCTTGTGCATATTTGATTATGATTAGTATTGTCTTGTTGATTTGGAATGTTTACCATACTAGATTGGGGCGCATTCTCTTGAGTCGTAGATAGGAGAGTGTCACATTCACATATAATTGCCTTATTCATAATATGAGTGTGAGTGTTTTTCCAGTGAGGAGTCCGATGTCAATAAGATCACGCACACTACAAGAAACACGTGTTTTTGAGACCGCCTCAAGCGGTTTCAAAAGTAGGAAAAATAGTCTCAAAACCGATTTTGAGACCGTTTTGTGGAATTTGAGACCGACATATGATAGTCTGAAAATCTGGTAACAAATTCTATTTTTTGGAACCGGATTGAACGCGGTCTCAAATTTAATACATATTTTTTTTCTCTTACCACTATCTTTTTTTTTTTTTTGGGAAAATGTAAGCTTTCATTAAAGATCATAAACACCCATACAATTTGACACTTACAACCTTACCTTAAGTAAGGATACAAAGCCTAAGGTACCCACCATCAATTACTACATATTCTGTTAAACAAATCATTTGTTTTTGGAAATTTGGACTGATGTCTACAGCTACTTAGCCTCATCTGTATTTCCTTCTTGCATCCCTTCATCAACACTGTTGGCATAGGAACAAACCCTTCAAAACGGCATTTGTTCCTGCACCACCATATGAATTAAAGCTAATGAATCGCACATTTTGGGGTTTGCTTACATAGGGATATCTTGACATAGTGGGTGAGAGATGGATTTTGAAAAAAATAGACTTGATCTTGACAGTAAGCATGTTTGTTGCATCTATAAGTCTTATCTAAGTATTTGTAGTTTCTCCTCTTGATGTGCGTTACATCTAAGTATTTGTCAAGATCTGCACCTCTTTGTTCCACTTCTTATGCACCCACCAAGACAGTATGTGCTTATATATTGCCCAAAAATTGCCCTCTTTCCTAGCCACATATAAAATTGCCTACCTTTGTTGAGCTAGTGATTTACTACTTGTGTTGAGGTGCCCTTATCTTTGGGAATTGAAGCCAATGGAGGTGAAGGAAAAAAAGGGAAAAAGAAAAGAATTGAAAAAATGCAAAAAGAAATGAAAAAGTATAGTCAAGCATCAAATGATGAAAAAGACGAAGAAAGAAATGTGAGTTGCTTAAATGGACATTGAAAGAACAAATGCTCCAAACTCTCTTCAGCATCCCCACATAGATAGCAACAATTCAGTTGTAAAATCCCAATTCGAATTAATCTATCCTGTGTTAATAGCCTCCTATGAGCCATCAACCAGAGAATGAAACCATGTTTTGGGACAATCAATTTGTTAGAGGTCCAAGCATGCCATGAAACATCCATACCCTCATAAACAAGCCAAGAGTACCCTAGTTTAATTGTATATTCAGTAAGAGAGTGTCACTGAACATATTGTGTTTTACCGTTAAAGGTCTTTAGGAACAAACCCTTCAAAACGGCATTTTGTTCCGCACCACCGATATGCTTCTTGATATCTGCCTAGATCTCGTAAGAGCATGTTTTTTGTAAAGATTGCGGCAAATCCTTCTCCATGCCCAAATCCTTCTCCATGCCCAGCTAGCTCCACTGCTCGGTGCATAATCCTCCCAATCTTTATCTTTTATATAAACAACATGAATCCAACGGACCCATAGATGATCAGTGTTTTTGGCAATCCACCATACATATTTGGCTACTGTAGCAATATTCCACCAATAAAGATGCTTCAACCCAAGTCCTCCATTCTTTTTTGGTTTGCAGATTTGATCCCAGGCAACCAGTGATGGACTCTCCTTCATTTCAGTGCCATGCCAAAGAAACTGCCTGCATAGGCACTCATTCCTTGCAAGGATAGTTTTAGGAAGGATAAAAATTCGAGCCCAGTAGTTATGTAGTGTACTTAGAACAGCCTTAATCACCACCACTCTACCAGCATAGGACAGTTTTCTTGCCCCCAAACTTCTTATTCTGGTAGTAACTTTATCAATGAGGCATTGGCAATCATTCACACCCAATCTTTTGGGAAAAATATTTACTCTCAAATATTTGAAAGGAGTTTTACCTCTATGCATGCCAGAGATCCTAACCAACATTGATAGTGTATGATTATCAACCCCATTGCAATAAATTTCAGATTTTCCCTGATTCATAACCAAGCCAGAAGCTAAAGAGAAAGTTTTAAAAGCCCTCAGCATCAACAGTACAAATGGGACATCACCTCTGCAGAACATAACTAAGTCATCTGCAAAGCATAGATGACTCAGCTGCACTCTTTTACAAAGGGGATGGTATCTGAACTCTTTCCTCCTCTATACCCAGACTAAGATTCTACTAAGGTAGTCCAAGTATATAGTAAATAGAAGGGGGGACAGGGGATCCCCTTGTCTAAGCCCACGCTTTCCATGAAAACACCCAAACACATTCCCATTCAAAGCCATGGAATAGGTGGAGGTACTCACACATTGCATAATAAGCTCCAAACTATGGATGGGAAAGTTAAGAGCACTCAACATTTGTCTAAGGAACTCCCATTTAATAGAGTCATAAGCCTTTTGTAGATCAATCTTCATCATTACCCTAGGTGAACAGGCTTTCCTTTTATACAATCTTATCAAATCTTGACAAATTAGCACATTTCCCACAATGTCCCTACTTTTTATAAAGGCACTTTGAAATGGGCTAACAATATCTGGTAGAATAGTACTCAATCTATTGCAAATGACCTTTGCAACACATTTATAAATAGTGTTGCAACAGGCAATTGGCCGAAATTGAGTAACATGCTCAGGGACATCCACCTTAGGTATCAAAGTGAGGACAGTGGCATTACAAGCTTTATGCAGTTTCCCAGAGATAAAAACACTCTTCACAGCAGCAATAATACCCTTCCCAATGATGGCCCATGCATCTTTGAAGAACTGATCTACTATATCCATCTGGTCCAGGTGCTTTGGTACCAGGAATTGAGAATAATGCAGTCTTAATTTCATCTTCAGTGACAGGGGCTTGTAAAATGGTATGATGCTCACTGGTTAGGCAAGCCCCTTGCCTGACAACATCCATATTAACAGGCACAACAAGTTTAGAAGTTCCTAAAAGAGTGCCATAGTACTCTACAAAAGCACATTGAATCTCATCCTGGTGAGTACACAGCATTCCATTCATACTCTTAATCTGGTAAACTCTATTCTTCATTCTCCTATGCTTAATACTAGCATGAAAAAATGCAGAGTTAGAATCACCCTCATCCATCCACTTTTCTTTAGACTTTTGCTGAAGGTATTGGGCACAAGCATTCTTTAGTAATCTAAGATCTTGTGCACACGCAGCTTCAGCATCACAGAGCTCCTTATTCAAAGGATCATGTCTAAGCTGTTTCTGAAATCCCTATAAAGCAATTTCAGTCACATGAGTAATATTCTCAATGTCACTAAAATTTTGTTTATCTAGCTGCTTTAAATTATGTTTCAGGGATTTTAGCTTCTGAATGACCTGAAACATAGGGGTACCCTTAACATGCTTCTTCCATTGAGTCTCTACCACCTTATGAAAATCATCCACCAGAGACCACATATTGAAGTACTTAAATGGACTACCCTTTCCATCCTTCTCTTCCTGAAAGGAGATCACACAGGGGCAGTGATCAAACAGACCTTCAGGAAGGAAGTTGGCATAACAGTCAAGGAAGTCATTCAACCATTCAGCATTTATCAAAACTCTATCAATTTTACTATAGACTTTTGAAGCATTCTCATGCTTGTTATTCCAAGTAAAAAAAGCCCCAATAGTTTTCAACTCAGTTAATTCACAACTAGTTGCCATCTGCCTCATAGGGAGAACATCATGCCAATTCACCTCAGCTCCACCTATTGTCTCATTCCGATGCATGAGGTTATTGAAATCCCCACACACCATCAAACTACTAGCAACCCCTTTCCCAATTGATATTAAGGACTCCCAAAGACTCTCCATCTCCTTGTCTTTATTAAATCCATAGACAAGGGTAAACAAGAAATGACAGGCCCTAATTTTGTCAAAAACCTTAGCATGAATTATTTGCGCAGTTACAATCTGCATATTAACCTCAACCTGAGAAGGCTGCCAAATTAGCCAAATCCTACCCCTTTTGTGATGGCTAATGTTAGTGCAAATAGCCCAAGAATCACAAACTACATTATTAACTTTTAACCAATTACTGCCTCTTATTTTAGTTTCTAAAAGACCAAAAAGCCCTATATTATTCTGGTTGAGAAACCACTTTATTTCTAATTGTTTATTCATACTATTCATTCCTCTTATGTTCCAAAAACCCAACTTAACCATTTTCTGCTTGAATCCTCCTCAATCCACGTTTTCCAGCACTCACACTCCTAGAAATAGTCATGTTTAAAGAATCCAAAAAAGTCATTCCATTAGCTGAGGGTGGCCTGCTCTCAGGTGCCTCCTGTCTCATCATTCTAGTCAGAATTCTTCTAGGAAAGGAACTCCCCTCAAACTGCTTTGGCACAGGTACAACAGGTGTAACAATTGGTGTTACAACAGGCTGGACCACAGGTGTACACACACTCACAGGCTGTACCACCCGTGCTCTTGGAGTGCCAGCAGGTTTTGGTGGTGGGTTCTGTACTACAGGTTTCACAGTATGAGGTCTAGGTTTTCAAACCTTCCTCTGGGGTTTGTTACCTTCACCTTTTCTGCAATGTTCCGCAACATGTCCCATACCTTTACATTGCACACAAGATACATGCAGCCAGTCATAATCTACCCGTATCTTATGTAGCAATCCTAGTTCATCAACAAAACTCAATTCCTTAGGGAAATTTTGCCCAATTTGGACCTCAATCAGGATTCTAGCATACCCAAAGAAACTACGTTTAGAAGTGGCGTCATCACATTTGATGAATTTGCCTACTTCTCCACTCAATTTCTTTAGGCACTCTTTACCCTAAAATTTGATCTCCAAACCGTAAAGCTTCATCCATACAGGAACCTGTTTCACATCATGCTTAATAAGGGCTACATCTGGATTCCATTCCTTAATGATAACAGGTTTGCTATCAAAAAGTAAGTGTCCAGTATTTAGCACTTGCTGTTGTTGCTCCTTGGTTTTAAATCGCACTATGAAAATCCCATTAGGCAAAAACGACACCTTATCAACTCCATTAGACCGCCATACCCGCTTGACAAACCCCGAAACCACAGAGTTGGGTGGATTCGCCCCTAAAATATAGCAGAAAACAGAGGTTGACCAGTATCGTATCTCACCTTCAACGTCGTCCTTACTTAGTTTCAACAGAGGTCGAGCAGAGTCTTCCACATTCATGGATTCCTCATCCTCAACCACTTCAGATTCTTCCTCAATAGTTTCCAAATCCATCTCAAATCGCAAAGGCGAAACCCAGAGCGCTGGTTTCCCTCCTGATTTAGGTGAATTCGTCGTAGTATTATTATTATTCGTACTAGTACTAGCAGCTTTAATCGCTGACTTTTTATGATGATTTTGATTACTATTACTACTTTGGTGATTATTATTTTGATTGAGATTATTATTTTGTTTCTTCGTCCTCGCCATTGCTGAAGGTGGAAGAAATCAGTTAGAATCGTAACTTCTCTCTAGATTCTCTCTCATCTCTTGTGTCTCATTTATGAACTCGATCTTTTCTCTTACCACTATCTAACCCTGCACAAAATCAATATCTAGCTATCAACACAAATCGGAAGGCCACCAAGGAAATTTCAATCGAAAAGTCCGATATTATAACTAAACCAAAGTAATCCACACACTTAGATACTACTCCATATACTTGGCACTAATCCATCCGTCAAACATCATATAAGTCTACTAATCGAACACTTGACACATAGTTAACATCTAATAACTTCTAACCTACTTGCATTCTAGCACCTCCATTACCACCAAACGGGTTCTTATCGGGGTTAGGACGGGGAGTAATGTTGTCGTGACAACTAAGTTGTTGTTGCATTAGTTGAAAATGTTCCTCCATTCTCTTCATCATTTCTTCTGCTTGTGCTTCCAATCTTTGCTCAAAGAGTGTGGACATGGGCCACCCGCGGCGCGAGCGAAAGGGCTTGAATGAGCCTGCATTTGTGGAGTCGCCACCAATTTTTATGGGAAATTGGAACCATTCGAATACCTCGTGCCATGTCAAGACACAAAGTAGTGATATGAACACTAAGAACTCATTCCCCTTAGCATTCTATGTCTAGAATGACTCTCGTGGATGCCAATGAACACGGATGTTCACAGAGATCTGGAGTAAGGGGTGAGGGTACATATTAGGAATCTTTTTAATCGAACACCTATTCCCGCCCGCCTCGATAGCGGCCTCTACTAATGATTAGGGAAATCGTTCATATTTTATATGTCGTCGATTATATGCATGCAATGCAACAAACATAGATTAATCCTAGCATGTGAAATTAGACTATGTCGGCTAACACGTAGTTTAGCAAACAATTTGGTCGAAGTAGATGTTAGATTAAATTACATATGAAAGCCATACAATTAAATCATACATAAGCGATAAATAAAAAAAGAGATACAATAATTAAAATTACAAGAATTACAAGGCTTACAAAGCTTATGTGGTTTACGTCAAAAGCACGCTCAAAACGGGACTTGTGAAGAAGAAAATAAAGAAAATAAAATTGGAAATAAAAGGTGAAAACTACGTCAGATTAGAAGTCGATAATATGGTTAATAGTTGATTAAATACGTAGTTAGAAGCTACGTCAAAGCGAGAAAGAGTTAAGGGACAGAAGCCAACCCAGAACAGGCGCAGCATCTGCTGCGTCCTCTGGAAGAGGCGCATCACTTCCTGCGTCTGTTCTTGAGTTTGGCTCTGGCTGTGAAGTCGGAACCGCATGTTGTTATCGTTCATTGGTAAATTTAAGGTCGATTATTGATATTAGGACTCAAGTTGAAGTGATTTAACAGATTATATACATCTGGAACCGTCATAAAACGAATTAAAGGTGAGAATTTACAGCGGTTTACATGATTATAACGAACTCATGTTGGATTTAAAAAAGGAACAAACTTTGTACTTGAAAACGAAATAAACCGAATAAATAAGATTATATACACAAGGTGAATTCCTGAGAATCGATATGAACGAATCGAACCTCTAAAATTTGGGTTTGAATAAGATGACGAAAACCCGCAAATATTGATTATAAGGGATTTAAGTCGAGTTAAACGTTATAATTTGAAAGGATTAATTAAAAGATGATTTATGTACTGATACGAACAAAAGAAAGAAAGAAATAAGAAAAATAAGAAAGATTGCAGAAGGTCGAGGAGGAAGAAGTAGAGCAGGAGTAGCGGCAGCCTCAGGAAGAGGTGCAGCATATGCTGCGATTCTTCGAAGAGGCGCAGCTGCTGTTGCGTTTCTTCTCGACGTCAGACCTCCCCCGATTTATAAATACGGTTTTAAGGAATGTTTTATTTAAGACGGTTTTGAACGTGCTCTTGATATAAATCTTACATTAATGATACAAAATAAAAGTACAATAAATAAAATAGGTTTTTACACCCTCAGACTTACATGTTAGTGTCGCGAGATTTAACGTAATCGGTTTTTAGTGGTAACTCGACTCGATCTATGCAAATATGAAAGTGCCCTTGAAAAAGGAATTGAAAGATTGATTAATTATGGTGTAGTGGTCAAATTGGTTGGTCTATGCAACGTGACTGGTACTCAGAATGATCTGAGCTTTCGTGGTCGATTGATCAAGCACGTAGGCGTCGATAAGCAAGAGCGCGGTCTAGAATGCAAAGAGAGAAGAGAAGGGCGGACACTCGCGTGAAAAATATGTGAGGCGAAGGCCTCTATTTATACTAGTCACACAGAGGAATTATGGTAAGGGTAGAATTTGGAAAGGAATAGGAAAGAAAGATCCGGAAACAACCGACTTAGGTTGAAACACGGAAACTTGGGCAAAAAGAAAGCCTTGAGAAAAGGCGCAGCAGGTGTTGCGATCCTTGGAAGAGGCGCAGCACTTACTGCGTCCTTTCTCGCGTAGTATTCTTCTGCGCAAGAAAACACGTTTGACAGCCTGTCGTATTTTAGGCATAACTTTCTCTACAAGACTCGGATTAAGGTGATTCTGGTGGCGTTGGAAATTTGAGAGAGAGATCTAGAACTTTCTGTGAAATAGGCCAGACCCAAAAAAGTCGTTATCACCTCGTAAAATGGGCCTAAATGTCGGGTTGTCATTTTAGCTAAATGAAATGCACATTTTGTAATGTAAACTTTAAGTTTAGCCCAAAGAAGTGACATGGGACTCAAAATGAGATATACTCATAACATTTTATGACATCCTAATCTTAGGTAGACAAGCACATTGCTTTCTGACTTCGGATTTGATGGTTTTAGGAAATGAAGACTGTTTCCGACCCGGACTACAAATGTACTCTAATTACTGCCAAAACGACCGTAATGACACCTAGATGACAACCAAGAGGTAGACACAAGTGTACGAGTTACCTTTTATTAACCGATTTACAAAACGTCATAAAATCGCGACATATGCTAAACATACAGCCCAATCATCACTGGGTGTTTGGCGGGAGGTATAGAAATGAGGTGTCTATAGAGTCCCTACTTTGACTGAGGCTTGGACAAGGCAAAAGTCAAAGTATAGCCCACAGGTCAATCGAAGATTACAACCTGACGACTATGGCGACACGAGGCAACTCAAGGGGTCTGAGCCAAAGACCTGTCATCGGGAACATTTTAGAGTCTGTCGACTTCCGGCGAGGGTCGTTTAAAGTCCATTAGACTACGTGAGGAAGCTCGCCAGCCATAAGAAGAAACCATACCAGAGACACCCCTGGGTGAAACGAGACTGAAGACGCTTCGGCAAAACTCTTTGGTCTGAAGATAACTTGATGTCTGAAGGCATTAGGGGTTACAGGGATTTCTGAAGAAACTTCTTAACACTTCTGAAGGCTAACTCTGAAGGCTATCTCTAAAGGAAAGGAAGGATAACTCTCTGAAGGACTGAATATGAGGACTTAACTGAAAAGAACTTCTGGAAATTACTGAAGGGGTTATCTGAAGGGGACTGAAAGGATTATCCGAAAGTTTCCTGAAGGAATAAAGGATTATTTGAAGGGATAAGGCTGAAGGAAGGATTATCCTGAAAGGGTTATCTAAAGGTTATCTGAAGGGTCATCTGAAGGGTTGTTTGAAAGATTAAAGGATTATCTAAAGAGAGAAAGGATCATCTGAAGGTTATCCAAAGGGTTGTCTGAAAGATTAAGGCAAGTTCCTGAAAGATCTGAAGGTTTATCCTGAAAGGGTTATCTAAAAGTAAAGAACTCTTTGGGAATTGTTTCTCTTGAACTCCGCGGGGAAGAATCATATATTGGGTCAACAACGGCGCGTCCTTGGCACTGCTGAGGAGAAAACAAAGGATCGACAACGACGCGTCCTTAGCATCGCTGAGGCAATTAAAGGTATCGACAACGACGCGTCCTTAGCATCGTTGAGGAAAATAAAAGGGAGAAGCTCATGAACTGTATTTAGTGATCATGAATTCTTGTTGGTGAACACATTGACGATTAGGAACATCTTGATCGTCATGGAAGAAACCTTGAGCAATACTGCGAATACTGCTGGGGAATATCTTGACTGTCGCTGGGGAGAATGAAGACTTGAGCGTAGCCCCCAGTTGGAGCGAGCACTGCTTCCAATACTCACCTGCATGGTTAGTGGCCACATAAGAACGCAATCTAATAGGCAAATAGCAAACAATTAGCACATGGAAACAAACAAATTTTGAAAGCTCTTTCTTTGTTTAAAATTTGAAATAAAGATGGAATTTGTAATGCGTTATGCATATTCAATGGACTCATGACTGACGCGGACACGGACCTTATACGGAAGCGAAATGTAGACTTAGGTTTGACTGACGCGACACATGGATAAATTTGACCGACTTTGCTTAAGTATGCGCAACCCCTAGCCAAGTGTGGGTGATAATGCGTATCAGTTCCAAAGGTAGAAGAATTGCAAGAATGATAGAGAAATATGTAACGCCCCCGAAAAGCAGACAAGTAGCTCAAAATAGCTCTTTTTATTAATAATAGACAGCAGCGGAATAATAGGGCGTCACCGCCGTATTTCCCATCTGGAAAATACAAGGCTATTACAAGAATATAGATAAATACAAAGTTAAAGTTAAAAACTAATAACTCTATTACATATTCATCCTATTAGGTCATTGATCCTATCTGAAATTCCTCACACTTGTCCTTCTCCGACACTTGTACCTGAAAAAGAATGAAAGTAACGGAATCAATCAACCACAGGCTGAGTATGACTCCGGTCACCTCCACCGGCCTTACTTTCCTCATTTTAATATTTTAATAATGTCTCACAAGGTTGTGTCATAGGTCACATGGGTACAATAGAATCATAAAATAGACATGCAAAACCTGTCATTTCAGCATGCAATAACTCACTTTACAATTATACCGGTGTACCATTACTGAATAAAGAGACATTACGGAGTAGAAACTCCCTTGGGCTAAGCCCTCCTCCATGTACACAGGATCCCAGGTTTAAGACCCGTGTAAACCCCCAGGCACTTTCACCTGTAATAATCAGAACCTTAGTTTACATGAGGCCGTGGCCCCTTCCATGTACACAAGATAAATTTATAATGTCATCTCTCTCCCGTAATCGTATCTCGAATGCTACAATTGGCCAATAGTACATCATAACATAAGTACTAACATGACAGTCATATGTTCATACAAAGACAGTTAATATAACATGTGAGTAACATAATGATAATATAACATTATACAGTCGATAATACTATACAATAATCTCTACTTATGATTACTTATTTCTACTGACGAAAGGTCCCAAAATCATACCTTATGATTATTATATACGGAGTACTTAGACGTAGTAAGGGAAATATATGCACAGAGTACCATATATGACTCCCTCATTTTCCTTCTCATTTTTATATATAAAGAGAAGGTCTCATAACCTATTTATACTACTCATAGGTCGATTTATGAGCATGGTGATGGTGTTGTGTTTTTGTTTTTCTTCTTACAAATCTTAATAGCCAAGTTATGTAAAGATAAGCATTCTACAAGATTAGATCAAATAGACCATATCATGTAGATGAAGTAAGTTAATGCATATGTGTCATAGTTCTCATCCAATAAATATTATGGTAAAAAGATATGGTTAAAATATGTGTCTAGTTATAAATGTGTTTAGTAGTATGTCATATAGAATATAAGATATATAAAAGGAGTATATATATTATTTCATATTAGTCTTTTTTTTTTTCGGGATATTACAACATATAAAGGCAAGGTATGAGCCATGGACCGGCTGTCTACTTGGACATCTTTCGCCATCGTTTGCTGTAAAAGAGACCCCTCTTGAGGCACGATAACTTGGATAATTGATATAAGACCTTTGTCATTGTTCGGATCAAGTACTAGCTCGACTTAAAATAAGAGAGGAATAAAGGAAGGGTGGCGCCTCGGAAGAGAATCCCCCAGGATGACAAAATGACCCTAGAATTTGGTAAAAAGGAGACTGGGCGACGAGAAGGAGCCCCCAGTAAAGAGGTAGAAATGAAAATTGTGGTTGGAAGGTTAAAATTGAGGTTAAAGGTTGATGGTTGAGGTGGTTGATAATTGGGGGTTGGAAGTTGATAGTTGGGATGGTTGTGTCGATGAGGACTGCCTACGTATTCACATGGAATGAAATCAAACCAGATCGTAGTTCTGAGTGTGTGCTTAAGCTATGCTGTTAGGGCCTTAAAGTGTATGGATCACAAGGGTAATTTCCTTTAATGACTCGAAGAATCGATTTGAGATAACTCCCTCTGATCATAGACCAAAGAGGTATAACTAAGTTTGTAAGAATTTCCTTGTCATATGAGCACACTTAGTGAACCCTAAGGATGATATTGGTTTGTCTCGTTCTAGGTAGCAAAGTATTTGAAGACTCCGTGTCCAGGTCAAGGTGAAACTGGATTGGATATTTGGAATATGGGGCTCGGAAATAAGAGGCTTTGATGAGCAAATCTCTGGAGCTTGATTTTGTGGAGTTAAGGCTCGATGGGATTATAGCTTGTAATATGGCTTAAAAATGGAGTCTCTTGGCTTGATGTAGCCTGAGCACATAAAGGTAGGTTAAAATGACGTGGGATCAAGTTTCCATGTCTTGACCCTAAAGGATGGGTATACTTGACGAGCTTGAGAGGACTCTCAAAATTCCTAACTATCTCCCTGTAACGGTCTTGAGAAGGACTTAGGGTATGTGATGTGCTAAGTGAGGGTGCTAGCTGACCATCTTCATCGATGTCTGGATAGAACTCAATATTATTCCGTTTAGCATTTGATTTCAGGCTTGTTCTTGATTCAGACTCAGATTCTTGGTCTAGAATATATCTCGGCTTTTTGCTCAGATTTTTGATTCAGGTTTTGAAGATAACTTTGACTTTGGATATTGATATTTACTTTCTTGATTGAGCCTTTTTATTTTGACTCTTTAGCCTTAGATTACGAGCATAACTGCATCCTTGGATATTGACATCAGTTTCTCTTGATTGAGCCTTTGTCTTTGATCATGGCTCGTATCGTCTGGATTTTCTTGCTACTATGGATTTGGGTCACACTAGCACCTTTGGTGTGAAACGGGTTGGTCTTTAGTAACACAAGGTTGTTTATTGTGGGAAATGGGCTTGCCTTCCGTCATGGATCGTTAACAAGGGAGATGGTCTGGATTCGTCCTAGAATCTCTTGAGATATGCTCGTCCTAAACTGGGGTATAGCAAGGTTTCTATTGCCAAACATGGAATAGGTAAGAAAAGAACATGGAGTTTCAGGTCCTCTACAACTTGGAATGGAACATCGTTTAAGTGCACTCACATTGACTTTCATTTGTTGTTGTTCATTTTAAAATGTCTCAAATCATTCTTGTTGTCACAGGAAAAGGGTAAAGGAAGAGATAGGATAGAATATGTGGATTGAAAATTGTACTTTTATTAAAATGAATAATAAATGTATTTAACATAGACTCGAGAAGACATGTGACTCGTGGGGCAGCCTCCAGGTTGTCACTAGGAATGGAAATGGACACGAAGAAAGACACTAGAAAAATCATGGGAAAGAAAGCCTAAGACTCGGGCGCAGACTTTGATTCGATCTTAGATCCAGACTCGTAATCATCGGCCCATGCTTGAACATTCATTCTTCTGGAAACGGGCTTCGACATCTGATTTTGAGCATTCATCCATTTGAGCACCTTGTCCTCATCATTGGGAACACTGGAAGGATAACAGTCAAGAAGAGCTTCCTGATAAGTGATATATCTATGAGGATTGCCTAAGCTGCCTTGTGGGCTAAAGGTTGAGAGGGACAATTTCCCACTTTCGATCATATCCTGAATGACATGTTTTAATTTGAAACATTTCTCTGTATCGTGCCCTTTCCCCCTTTGATACTGGCAATGGGAATTACTATCCCAGAATCTAGACTTCTTTTCTGGATCTGGTGTAGGACCGATAGGCTTCAATATTCGTCGCTCCATGGGTCTCTGAAGGGCATTGTTGTATGTAATACCAATGTTGGTAAATTTCCTAGGAGGTGAATCCTTCTTGTCGGAAGCCTTTACGAATGACCTTGGAGAGTTGTTAGGTTTCTTTGGCGAAGGCTCCATGAGGTTGCCTTTGTTGATTTTGATTCTTGGATGAGAAGAAGTAGGAATAGATTGCTCACTTGTTGCTTTCTCCTTAGGACTGTCAGGTTGAGGGTCTGCCTGGACACTTTTCATCTTAAGAGGTTGGGCCTCAAGCTTCTTACCCATTTCATCAAATTTATTCTCCATGTTAAAAAGCCGAGAGTTTAGGTTATCAATGGCTCCCTCTATCTTGGAAAATTTATTGTTGAAGGCAATGGAAAGCATGAGCATTCCACTTTGGATATCATTGTCTTTAAGGACATTGATTTCTTCGTCGTCACAAGGATCAAGGATGTGAGAATAGTCTAGGGATGATTCTTCATCATGTTTAGTGATATTAGACCCAAGAGGGTTGATCATCTTGGATTGCTTGACGGAAGGTGGTACAGGAAGCTTGCCATCCTCGATCATATCCTGAATAATATGCTTTGGAAAAAAGCATTCCTTCGTATCGTGTCCCCTACCTCGATGGTACTGACAATATGAATTGCCCTTCCACCTAGGCAGTATATTTTCAGGGTCTGGGGTTGGACTAATTGGATGAAGTTTTCCCTGGGAGACCAGTCTTTGTAGAGCTACTTCATATGTGGTTCCGAGGTCAACAAATTCCTTATGAGCTCGTCCCGGCCTTCTGGGTGGGGTTTCCAAGAGGTTAACTCCCTTGTCTTCATTGGCCTTCTTAGATGAGTGAGTTGTGTTGAAGCTATGACCTGGCCTTGGGGTACGAGAAGGTAGTAAAGGTTTCATCATGTCTATCTTGTTTTCATATTGATGACACGAGCGCTCAAGTCTTGGATGGTGGCCTGAAGCTTAATGACTGCAGTACTTAGTTCTTCGACGACGACAGATAAACGTTCTTGAACATTTTCATTGGAAATCGCAGAATTCTTTCCAAGAATAAAATGACGCATGTTACAACTTGATTCGACATGGGATCACGCATACTAAGGCGATAAATAAAGGATATACGAAGGAAAAAGTAATCACGAGAATAAGACGACAAATCTAGACTTGACTTGTGAAATCGCGAAATGTCGTGAGTGACCTCTCGTGTTTGGACTCACGGTGTTTGACTCTAACCTTAAACTCGAGTATTGACTTTGACGGAGCGACATTTATATGGTTGACTTGATTGACGGGATTGATGACACATGATTCTAAGACGTGTGTATTAAGATAGACTTGACTCGAGGTTCAGGTATGTGTGTCTCGCACGTGTCATTAGGAGAATTCGAGAGACAGATTTTGGAATGAGTCGACGTGCTAGCCTCGTGTGTGTGAGTCGAGGTGTGTAAATGTTTATATCCTAACTGAATTGGGGTAGGGGTCCAAAATGACGGCGTGACACCTTAGGACTTGACTTGAATTTGAAAAGACCCAAAATGTAATGGAAGACAGGTTTATGACTCGACAGAGTTCCGACTAGGACATAGTCGGTCTGAAATTTGACTCTAACTTAGTGTAGATATCCATTATCTATTGAGACTCCAACAAACACCCGATGATTATCGGACTACAACATGCTTAGGAATCGCAGCGTTTGATCGACAGTTTGTGTACAACTTTACGTCGGAAAACTTAAAACGATTTCAAAAATAAAACATTTTAAAACTTTTCAAAAGTACCTGGAGTGTTTACTGCATGACGACGGGGTCGCAATGACACTAACTAGAGTCAAAACCGACACCGGACTAGAAACCGACTCAAAATTCAAATCCCGACTCCAACAACGAGTCAAACCGAGTCAAACACAAAAAACAAACTATTCAAATGCTTCTATGTTAAGATTTCCCGGAATCTTACATAGTCAAGTACCAAACATGTTCATCCAAATCCTAAGATAGAACAAATGATGATTTCCTCGTGTGATAGTGACAAGACACCTCGAAGACGTGCGACGTGGCTCGTGCCTCTTTGAGCAGCCTAGGTGGCCACGTCGCTCAAAACTCACACAACCACTCATTCTCCTATAAATACCCCTCAAATGCCACCATTTGAGAGTTACGCGAGTGTCCGCCCCCTCATTTCTCCCTTAAAATTCTAGACCCGACTTCCTAAGTCACAATCCGACACGTGTTTACGACCTACCGATCGTAAACACAAGCCTTACACATTGTTTGGTACCGTCATCGTGCATTAAACCACTTGACCGACCATCTCGACCACTACACCATCACTAAACTTAACAAAACACTTTTTTTACTTACCAAAACGGTTTTAAACCGAGTTTTCCGACCAAACAAGTTGATACACTTACGTCGATTTCTCGCCATAAGCCTAGCATGTAAGTATGAGGGTGTAAAAATCTTCTTTTATCATGTTTTCATATGATTCATGACTATAACATGCTAAATCATGCATAACATGGTCCAAAACATGGGAAGAATGAGCTAAAACCGGATTTTTGGTTGAGGCAGAGGCTACTTACGTAGCACACAGGCTCGCGCCTAAAGCAGCCTGCCTCACCCTTAAATCCAAACCGTGTTTGGTCTCTTCATCTCCTTTATTTGCATTTCGTATTTGTAATCGGTTTTTACCATTTCAAGTATTTTCAAATAATTTTTACAAGTTTTTAACCATAAAACATTTTTCACCCTTGGTTCTTAATACCATGACGCTTTAATCCGTGTTTCGGTGATAATATTTGGTTAATTACATTTTAAAAGGTATTTTAAAGCCTTTTATTTCACTTAATTACATTTTAAAAGGTATTTTAAAGCCTTTTATTTCATTTATTTACATTTTGGAGGGTATTTTAAAGCCTTTCATCATTTCTTTACATTTTCACAACAAATGTATTAGTCACCAATACAAAGTCATCTTTGGTTCCACATACCATGTCGGATTTTAACCCGAGTACGATGATGAATATTGACTAATTATATTCAAATAAACTTAAAACAATTAGTTCATAATTATTTTTCAAAACTATTCATGTCAAGCTTACAAAATCGAACTCGACATCCAATATTGTCAAAACAATGACGATTATTCAAGTCTCGTTCTTCAAATCAACACAAAAGCGGTCTAAACGGCCTTTTCAAACCAAAACGGGTTCAAACACCCGTCCTTCAAAACATTTGACAAACTTTTTCAATAGTCAGAATATGTCTTCCATCGTTGACTGACTCGCGCCTAAACAGGCCACTCCTTTTTCTATTTTCAAACCAGGGGAGACCCTATTGCATCATTCCAATAGGCCTTACTAAGACAAATGGCGCACCATAAACCTCATTCGGTAAATGGATGTTTAATTTCCGTCTTGCATACAAATCAACGCTAAATCCAACTCGACATCTTATACTTAATACTTGGATTAAATCAACCGACTTATAAAGCTCACATGTTAGGTGTAAACTAGTGGATGCGGTCCGTTTTATCAACTTTTGCATTCAACCCCTTCTAGCACTTGTCTAGGACGATCCCGACCTTCACTCGAAACTTTGGTTAACCCGAATACTAGAGATAGGATGCTAAAGAGGGACGGCGTGATCATTTATATGATGTTTTACATCCCATTTTGACGAATCGCCCATTCAACACCATATTTGCAAAATGCTTTACTAAGACAAATGGATCACGTTATGCACCATAAACCTCATTCGGTAAATGGATGTTTAATTTCCGTCTTGCATACAAATCAACGCTAAATCCAACTCGACATCTTATACTTAATACTTGGATTAAATCAACCGACTTATAAAGCTTACATGTTAGGTGTAAAATAGTGGATGCGCATTCATACATTTACCCGTTTTATCAACTTTTGCATTCAACCAACCAAGATCGATCGATGTAGGGGGAATTGTAGCAGAGGCATGGCACGCGTGTTGGTCGATGGGACCACCTTACCGGTCGCGGAGGGTTTTAATTGATTTTAATTGGTATGTACGATTAAAGGGCTTCCCAAGTAGATCGAAAGATACGTTATTAGACCTTCACCTCTTACTCGAACGAAAGTTAGTATTAGTGATAAACTTTGGATAGTGGACGACCTTATCCGGGCGTCGAGAGTCATTCTAGAGATAGGATGCTAAAGAGGGCGATTCCTTATCTTTAGTACCTATGTCAAACCCTGTTGCCCTAGCCTTTGTCTTTCGAATTATAAATTTTTGACCGAGGTATAAAGTGGATTCGAATGGGTTCCAAGCATCCCACAAATGCTTGTAGTGGCGACTGGTGAACATCTCTAATCGTTTGAGACCACAAAGAGAGGAAACCGACCGATCTAAAACTATGATCTTCCGTTTCTAAAGCATTCTTACGCCGCGAGCGTGGCTTTCAAAAAGACCAGTTCGCCGTTGTCCATAGATCGAAGAACCGATCTGGGAGCGCAAATGGGCATACGCATGGAGTGGGCCATGTCCACGGTTTGAGCGACTCATTTGGGAGAACTAGGACACTTGTGTCTTTGTGATCCCTAAATGGTGAGACTCGAACGAGGTCTTGGTTGAAATGCATTAATTGATATTACGGTCACGGTCGGCTTCCTTGTTGGGGCCCATAACCTAACCATTTTCGAACCAATTGGCTCTCTCGTCAAGTATGAGCTAGGAGGAGCGTGAGTTTTCTCATCCCTGCGTTTTGAATCCCGATTGAGTCAAGCATAACGTTGACGATACACATTTATGTTTCGTCAAAGAGCTTTCATCACCTTCAAGCACGAGGCTAGGGCACCCTTTTTACACATTTTGTTTGGATTGGTATCCCTCTCGCAAATCGAGGTTTGATTGCTTGGTGTGTTACCCACCCTTTTAAGCCAAAACCATAAATCACCAAAGATTATGCATAATATAATGAAAGCTGCGAGTGCTTATGTGCTATGTGATCATAACTCCTTCCGTGTCATTTTCAAACTTTCAAAAACACCTTTTTTGTGTCCCGTTATAATGGCCATTTTTTTCAAAACTCGGTCTTTCGCCGATCGTTGCTTTAACACGTCTTTCTAGGCCGTCGTAATGACGATTTTCAAACCCGGTTTTCTACAACCATTTTCAAAACGCCTTTCTAGGCCGTCGTAATGACGATTTTCAAACCCGGTTTTCTACAACCATTTTCAACACGCCTTTCTAGGCCATCGTAATGACGATTTTCAAAACCGGGGTTTTTTACAACCATTTCAACCCGCCTTTATAGGCCGTCGTAATGACGATTTTCAAACCCGATTTTCTACAACCATTTCAAAACGAATCTGTTGTTTTTTACGCCGTTATAATCGCAACAAAGCTATCATTCAAGACACGGTTTTTAACCCGTATCGCGCCGACGATGGCTCTTTCAAAACCCGAGAATAGCACACACCCTTTTCTCAAGACACTTCCGAGATCCCGAGGACCATACACCGTCCCCGAGACCTTTTCAAACATTTCAAAACCCGATTTTCAAAACATACAATTTTGAATTTCAAAAACCGTTTAGGGAAACAGTACATTGTTTTCCGAACCGACTCAAACTCAAACCGTCTTTCGCAAACAAGCTTAAGATAACCTTTCAACTGACCGACTTGCGGAGATCCCTATTCTTCGGAAGTCGTCCATAAAGCGACAAACGAATCTTTTTGAAAATCTCTATTTTCGAAAACTTCAGTCCACCATTCCAATTCCGCCTCATGTCTATCGAGTTGAAGAAAACGTACTTATGGGTCTTTACTTATGAGTCGTCTCACCACGAGAATCGTCCCAACGGCGTCACGCCATTATGTTGGACGCGAGTAGATTAAAGTTATTAGTCGTAAATGCATATCTCAACACCGAAAATTCACGTTATAAATTGAGTGACATCTATGACCGGTTTATTTAGGAATATGAGTAGTACTCCTTATGAGACATGTTTCCTTAATTTGCATAAATATGAATTTGATCTACTTAATACTGTATGCATTCGGTTTGTGGTTTGTTGACACATGTGGTAGAGGTTTCCTTTTCTCACCCACACGGTCATCCTCCGTCTTGTTGAGTCCAATATTTGTTCCGTCCTTTGTGTTGTCTGTTGAGTTGATTGGAAAATCTTCGAACCGTGTCGGATTGAGTTGTAATGTGAGCCGTTTTTCGATCGCTGAGATTCGAGGAAGAAGTCAATTCGCATAATTTAATCCTTAACCATGGCCCCGTCTTCAACTTCGTCCAACAACAACAACGACACTTTACCATGAAATGAGATCTTACATATATATCGGCATGTGTCATTGGTCCAGAATGCTACTCATGTCTTCATGCTCTTAAGGTCACTTTCTATCTTACATATAATCCGTGTCGAGACCCGATAATCGACACCCTGGAAAACAAGGAAATCGGAGAACACAACACTCCGCCCTTAACTGAAACTGAGAAAAGGCTCAAGCTCCTGGAAGAACAACTCCTAGCCCGGGGTAACAACATCCACCTTGAGAACAACCGAAGTTTTGAACCTGTTGGGGATCAACTACCCGACAACTTTACCTTGACCGATGTGCCCAAATTCAAAGGAGTGGAGGACCCACTCAATCACATACGAGCCTTCAAGGACTACATGGCCATAAAAGGGGTCAAACAGGAACTCTTCACCCGGATCTTTCCATCATCCTTAGAACCGATCCCTCGCCAATGGTACTACTCCCTTGACCCGAAGAACCTTACAATTTACTACGGGATGAGGTCGAAACCATCTTAGTAGCTTGAATTTGCTAAGCAATATGCCGACAATGTCGAAATTCAGGCCAATACCCATACCCTTGAGGTCCTAACTCAAAATGATAAGGAGGTATTCATAGAATTCTTAACCCGTGGGAGGAGATTAAGCACTCAGTTGGTAGGTATAGTTTACGAAAGTTAGTATTAGTGATATTAGGGACCAAGCCGAGTGCTATTTGTAAAGTCAACTTTGGTGGAAAAATTTGTCAACAATCTTCGCCCGGTATATGCCAACTTACTGAGATATCAAAATATCAAGACATTCCAGGATCTGCAAATCCTTGGAACCCGCATTGAAGACGACCTTCGAAAAGGTGTCCTAGCCAAAACCACCGATAGAGGCTACCAGGGATCTACATCAACCGGATCTCGCCCTTATGGTCAGACGAACAAAATTGACGAGGTCAACCACCTCGAGCCAACCATTTTCGCCAAAGAGAGTCAAGACGTTGAGGATACACATTTCTGTTTCGTCAAAACGCCCTCAAAGAGTGTTCACCAATATAAGGTCAACTTATGCAACCGCCCTAAAAAGGCTTATGGACCAAGGGAAGTTACAACCGATCGGACCTACCGTTGGATCCATCGATGCTAAGAAATCCCGCTTTCTCTCGGAACCCTAATGCCTACCGACGATTTTCCGTTTTTTACAACCACCACCAAGGGAAAGGTCATGACACAAAAACCCTTTTTCAAACTCAAACACGTCATTCAGGACATGATCGAGAAGGGGGAATTACCTTTGCCTCCACCAACAAAACCGAACAACAAGACAAACCCTCTGGGAATCCATGCTATCTCCGATGATGAGTCGACCTTGGACTGCTCACACCTCATCTTACCAATTGATGACGAGGTGAATGCCCTAGAGAAGGATGCCTCGGACGAGGTATTTGTGTTCAGCACCACAACCATGCTTGCCATGTTACAACAAGTCGAGGAGGCTATAGCCAGTCTCTCCGAAAAAATTACTCGACTTGACGATGCTTACCGCCGATTGATTTTCAATCCTCCAACACCATGCCCGAGGGAAGGTCCCCCAAACACCCAAAACTACCCTCACCAGGAAGGATTTCTCCCGCGACCATTCTGGCACTCACCCCACAATAATCACCCCCAAAAAAATTACCCTCACAAAAATTACCCTCACAAAAATTTCCCTCACAAAAACTGTCCACCGAGGAATACCCCTCCAAGGTACCCTCGAGATCCCAAAGTAAATGGTATCTGGAGAGATGATGCTGAGGACATCTATATAGTCCCAGGAAAAGAGAAATGGGCAAAAGAGATCGGTCATCTTACCCGGTCTGGACGCCCCTATCAAAACCCGAACAATTCAACAGTCGTTCCAACAACGAATGACCAGGTTATCCCTGACATGGACACTCAACCAAAGGCTCCCGAGAATTCGATCCTCAAACAACTGCTGGAGAAGGATGCCTCGGACGAGGTATTTGAAAGCAAAAGCCGAAATTTCAATTTGGCAACCGATTGCTACATCCTTCGAGCATCGGCAAGCTCTACTGCAAGCCTTGGGAAAACCGAGGAATACCCCTCCAAGGTACCCCTCTACCTCCTCCCCGAAAAGAAGTAGTAGCACACATGACAAAGGGATGTCCCCATGGACACTCAACCGAGCAACCAAAAGCCGAAATTTCATCATCTTCTCTGATGAGAATATCCCTCCCTTTGGAGCTAACCATAACCTGGCACTATACTTCACCATGCAGTACCTCAAAAAGAATGTGCCTATGGTTCTTGTAGATGACGGATCTGTTGGAGTGTCCCCGACAATAATGCGATCACATTGTTGATCATATTGAGATCACATGTTTAAATCTCATATTAAGAATACGTAAGGGATGATTCATTTTATAGTCAAGTGATCAACATTAATCGGTAACGATTGGCTTGCTAGAGTTTGACGTTACTGTCGTGGGACGTTGGTGGTCAGTTGATCCCTTAAGGTCACACCTAAAGGATGATGCCCTAATCTGTAAAGTTGATTAATTGTATGACGATACAAGTTAATCAATTCCTTAAAATTGAACAATTCAATTTGTGAGAGAGAATATTGATATCTTATTGTAATGGGATTAAATAAGATTTATTTTAGTAATTGAAATACTTTATTACTAAAATTGTTTATTGTTTGTGAAACAATAGAGATGAGAGTGAATGGTTAATTATAATTACAAGATGTTGTGAATTATAATTATATGACCCATTTTATTTATGTGATCAAGTATCACTAGTCAATTTGTTGTATGTAATTTAATTAATTTATAAAATTATATTTATGTGATAAATATGCATTAAATTAATTAATAACATGTAACATACTACATGTGACATATTGTGTGACAACTGACAAGTTGACAAAATAAAATGGTAGTCCATTTTATAAGTGGACCGAAATGTAGAGGGTTTAGTGGATGGTGGTCATTTATTTTAATAAGCTAAAATAACATCATCATGACACTACTTACCTAGCCTTACATGCCTAAGGTTTTGATAAGAACAAAGGGGAAAAGTAAAAGATCATATATTGGTCCTCCCACACACCAAAAACCGTGACCCTCCTTTACATATGGAGTGGGTGTGCTCTATGTTTACTAGTGTAGTATTCATTTTATTATCTCATCTTATCATTCATACACATCTCTCTTCCATAATTCATTTTTCTCTAAAAAAAAACTTGAGAAATGATGATCTAATTTGTTCAATGAGATTACTAATATTATTAGTGTAATATATGAGTATTAGTATAATCAATTTTAAGGTAAACTACTAAACAAATATCTAGCACATATTATTTAGTAGAGATTAGGGATAGTCTTGGGTGCAATCAAGAGGAGTGGCTTCTATACTTGGAGTCTTTGGAGGATCATCCTAATACTAATCATAGCTCAAGAACAAGTGAAGGTAGGAGACCTTACTTGTGCCCAAATATCCGAAATATCAAATGTAAGGAACCGTTTTTCTCCTTACTGTTGTATTTGTTTTGCATGCATAAGATCCTTAAGTTTTATGACTAAAACTTTGATTCAAAATATGTGATATTTAAAATACGATTTCCAACAAGTGGTATCAGAGCATTATGGTTGTTGCATGCAAAATCGGGTTTGTTTTTCCGAGTTAATTAGTTAACATATAAAACTTGTTATTTAGGATTTATGAAGATAAATCATGAAATAATTTTGCATGTTAAAAATTTATGGTCCTAAATGGTTTTTAGGACATTTGGTTTATTTATGGATTTTATTGTTCATTTTATAAATTATTGACATTAAAATGTGATTTTTATGAGGAAAATGTCATTTTTGGACGAAAAATAGCTAAACTTCGAATTTTTCAATGGTTTTTGGATATGTTTTCACATATATTATCTACTGGTGTCATGTTAAATATTATGGAAAACTAAGTTATTTTGCATGAAATATGGATTTTATAAGCTTAAATCGAATTTAAAGGGTTTATTAGGTTAATATGAGTTATATTTCGAATCTGGTCATGGAAATTTAATATGTGGTCACATGAATTGTTACTCAGTGTGTGTAAAAATCTTAGACGGATTGAACTTCTTTTGCATGATTTATGAATTTTTGAGTACAAATTCAATAAATAGTGACTTAATTTAGTGTATAATGATAAATATATTTCATGACTAAAGAAAAACGTCATATGTTGCATTTTATCCCACATTTCAGATCTAAAAGTGAAAAGTTGGTTAAAGTTAATTTGCTCATATCATAATGGTCATAATTGATGAAACCGATAAACCGCAACGATGTTTTTCTTAAAAAAAATTTAGAAATTTTTAACCTAAATTTTGAACATTATGAGTGTCATGGTATTTTTCCAGAATGTTCATGAGTTTAAATTTCAAATTTTGAAATTATTTGGAATTGTTATAATTTAATTTGAAGTTTATAGTATAATATTGTATTTTTGGTCCAATAATGAACAATATTAAGAAATCAAGTTGAATTATAGTCAAAATGTTAGTGAAGACTAAGTTTTGAGTCCTAAGATGGTTAGGGTAATTAACTTGAACATAAATATGAATTTATGAGACATATTGTGATTTTAACAAGTTTATAATCATGCAAATCCGTAAAAACCGATAAAATATACGATATTGGCTCTTAAAAGGCGATTTAGCATAAAATTAAGCATGTTCATACATAATATAATGTTGCATTTTATTTATGATTGTCATATTTTCATTTTATATAATTTTGAATTATGTAATTTTACTTAGTATGGCCTTAGTTTTAATTGGTATTACCCGAAATGCATGGGAATATCGATTCGGTTGTAATTATTGTGATCTCGTATCACCGTTTTTAATTTAATAGATTTATTTTTATTACAAATGTATAATAGGATATTATGTAATTTTTATTTATTACTTTGTAATTTCCCGGAGTTTCTATGAAGACGGTGTTACCTCGAGATGTGTGCCAAGACCGAAGTTCAAGGGACCAAAGGAGTTGGTTTCCGAATATGTAATAGTTTATTAGATTTACTATTTTAGGAAGGCCATACTAGGACTTTATATTTATGCTTTGCATTTTATTTATATGTTTGCATGCATCGCTAAATCACCATAACTAAACATGCATTTTTAAAACGAGTTCATCGACCGTGTCAATTACAATTATCGTAGTTCACCGCTTTAGTTCACTTAAAACGTGATAGATAATAAATTTACATGACCTCTCGCTAAATAAACAATTGAGACTTAGCCTTACCAAAAATTAGAAACCATGAAAACCTATTTCGTGAGGGAGTGCGCTCGGCCAAACCGGGGTACAAACCTTGTTACGTAGGGGAAGTGGGTGATAAATGTCTATCCACCGAGTTCATGTTGATGAGGGTTGGATCGCCAAAGCGTGCCCAAGTTAATGTGAATTTGGATCATGGACACATTTATTCGAAATTTGGGTTGAACTCAACAAAAGTATTCTCGACCATAGCCGGATGTGTTTTGGGCTAAAGATAAATATTAATGTAATTTTATCGACCAAGAGTTCTAAAAGTAAAATCGATTAAAGAGTTAATCCACCGAGTTATATTGATGAGGGTTGTATCGCCAAAGCGTGCCCAAGTTAATATGAATTTGGATCTTGGAATCATTTATAATAGTTGGGTAGAGGTCACTATATAAATGCTCATATCTTGTTAATTATTTACAAGTATTATTATAACGATAAATGTTTTGTTTTCATTATTCGTTTATCATATTGTTCTATTTCTTTACCGCAAATTATACGATATCATTTCGATTTTAATTCAAATCTCCATTAAAACATCGTAACTAAAGACAAATATGAATTTTCTTCTAAAACATCGTGTTATCCATTGGATGGTTCTCTTGTGAAGAGTATAGATAAAAGTTATTCGTGATCAAAAGAGTTTTTGATTCTTGACTAATATATCTACTTGAAATGGATTATTTCTCATGTGCTTAATTGAGTTAAGTACTTTGAAACGTTAAATCATTTTGGTGACTAGATTTGTTGGAAATCAAAATTGACCAAAATACCGCAACAACTTCAATGAAAGTTTTAAAACTAAACGAATAAATTGAAGAGTAGTCTTCATGAAATTCAATTTTGCTTCTCTAAGCAAAGACTCATTGAAATGAGTGGGAGCATTCTCTTAACCGTTAAGAAAAGGACGAGGTTCCAAGAAGTAAAATTAGAATGGAATTGATACAAGGTAATGGTAAAAGTTAAGTTATTGAGAATAACGATACTAAAACTATCAATCCCGACCGATAAAGTTTCCATTGTCTTAATTGTTGGACGCTAGAAAGGAAACTACCCCAAATTATTGAAGAATCAGCAAGTTAGTTTTGGGACATCTAATGAGATTTTCTTCTTTAAATGTTTATTTGATTGGCATAAATTTTGCTAGTACTACTTCGTCAATATTAGAAACCAGTGGAGGTTTTCATCATTGTATTCGATACATAAGATGATTATACTATGACGACTAGCATCAAATAATGTCGAGAGATAGAGTCATTGTGTAATCAATCTAGTTTTGGGTTTATAGTTGTACCTTAATTATGACTATTAAGTGCATAAACTCTGAATAAGAATATAATCTTGTTAAGATACAAAAGAGGTTTCACTTTTGTGACCCTATACACCACGATTTGATGCATGGCTAGCCCATTATCAAGGTGATTATATTCTAAACCAAACTAGAATGATATATCATGTAGATGATGCAAGACTCAAATTGGTAACCCAAGATTAAACTTTAAATTCTGGAATGATGAACGCAAATAGTTAGCGAGTACTCTTGGAACCATTAGATTGTTAATCTTATGGTATATGCGTATCTTGTATTCAAAGCAAGATGTCTCGTACCTTTGGTTGAAAAGGAGATCGAGGTTGTAAATCATTGAT
This sequence comes from Silene latifolia, assembly GCF_048544455.1. NCBI lineage: Eukaryota > Viridiplantae > Streptophyta > Magnoliopsida > Caryophyllales > Caryophyllaceae > Silene > Silene latifolia. Next base: position 59,665 of record NW_027413326.1, read on the forward strand.
CCAGAATAGGTTGATCATTTTATTTTACCAACTATTTAAGTTAACACTAATGTGTTCACTTAATAAGGTAAATAGAGAAATATTTGAAGAAGTTCAAAGAGTTCAAAGAATCACGATTTAGTCGTGATGGGATTATCAAAGTGAAGACTTTGATATAAGCCAAAACAAATGTGATATAGTATCACAAGTTAATCTCTCTTAGCACGCATTATGGGATAATGTGTGGGTTGGATAAAGAAATCAAACCCTACTCAATATGGTTTGGACCTTAATCAAGTTACTTTGAGTTACTTGATCTTTTTGGGGATTTTATCATATTATCTAAATTATTTTTCCACTAAATCTAAAACGATTTATATGAGATATGAAATGGTAGGGTACCATGCTTGTAAATTTTCACAAGAAACAAATGCTTATTTTTCCTTACTATAATCACGAGTACAACGAGTTTGTGGCTCGTGAAGCTGTCTTTCTAGAATACAAGTTTATTTCTAGAAGACAGAGTGGGAGAAATTTTTCAAGAGCCACAAAACAATTGTATGTCACAAGAAACTGGTCTTTCTTGGCTACATGAGACGTTCTGTGTAAAACGTTGTTTCTTCGAAACCTAGGAGGTTAAATTCATCACTTGTTGAAGATGATGAATTCATGTTACTTTTAAGAAAGTAAAGAGCTTACAACTTACAAAGAAATTGTTTGATTCAAGTTACTTCTGGAAAGTAATGAATATATGACTTACATGAGAGTGTTTAAGTCACAACTCAATACAAGGCTTAGAGCCATGAAAATCCGAAATAAATTCCAAGTGAATTGTTAGATATCAAAGCTTGATTGGTGGCAAAGGGTTTTTGCACTACTTGAAATGCTTAAGTCTATTTGGATCTTCTTAGGGATTGTGTTTCATTATGAGATATATACCGAGTGAATCTACAACCCACTTCTTTAATTAGAAGGAATGTATTCAATACATGTCTTGAGTTTTGTAGATTCTTGAAATCCTAAGATAATGTGAAGCTTAAAAGAGGGTCTTAAGTAAGACATCAATGAGTTGGAATCAATGTTTTGATCATGTTATAAAACTTTTCTCGATAAGTCGAGAAGTTGTGTTTATACATGGAGTTTAGTGGGAGTTACGGTAATTTTTAATTAGTCTAATATGTGGATGACATATTGATCATTGGGAATGATTTAAGACTTGGAGAAATATAATACATCTATAATATCTGGATTTATGGAGATAAATCTATATGATGTTAGCATCATATAAGAGTTCTTATGTTGATAAGATTCATGACTAGTTCAATCGAGTTGAACATATTTGATTGATTTCATTTGCTTCCGCTGCCGGATCAATTAAATGAGTAATGATGTATAAGACTTCATATACTTTGAGTATGATGAATTGTTTCAAAATCGAATTTAAGTAATAGTTACCAAATAGCCATATAGATTATCCTTAAGTGCTTGTAGAAGCATTTAGGGTGTAAAGTTAAGTGTTTTGATGCAATTCACTAATTTGTGTAAGGGCTTACACTAATGACTGTTGAGATTGTATAAGGTTTCAGACAAAAACCGTATTCAAAACACCTAAAGATGGTTAAGGAACCATTGTGGCTATGTTATTTAAGAAATGGATTTGTTAGAATCGTTCTTGGCAATAAAGAACAATGAGAGATGCTTACAACGGAAATTGAGTACACTTGCAATCATGAGATGTGCGAGAGGGGTGGGTCCCGCACACTGTGAAAACAGTGGGAGCTGTTCTATGACTAGAGAGCTTATGTCTAAATTGGATCTAGACATGTACTCAGAAAGTTTTGTAATGCAAATGTATACATTACAAATGAAAACGAGTATGTAGTAAGGTTTAGTAAGGTACAAGAAGTTGATAAAACCTACTAACCAAAGCCTTCTCATAGGCTTAACATGATGAGTCATGTCATTTCAATTGAATTGAGATGAACAACTACATTCAGGATCAAACTGGATTATAGAATATGATGTAGTAATCAGGTATTGACTATTCATATGTGATAATCGCATTTATCGTTCGAGTTTTTAATTTAAAAACTCTTTTATTACTTTGTTACATCCAAACGGGTTGTAGAGACAATATTGAACCCCGTTAAAGTGAACCCGGATTAACATGGTACTTGTCCATAGTCACTTGTATGAGGTGACGTCTCGAAGTGACTAGAGTGTGATGCGATTGATGACAAGTTCAAGTGCCATAGAGTCATATGAGATGACTAGTCGTGTCTGTTAGGAACATGGGCTAATGATTATAGAGGGCAAATTTATATAGGGTCGTGGCAAGAGCTACTATAGTATTCTAATGAGTCGATTCTTTTGACTAAAGACCGTTCGCCCAAGGTGGCACGATTTCATTAACTTTGATTTATGTTACTACGACCTTCGTAAATGGGGTCAAATGGGCATATTTTGGGTTATGATGGTTGTGGCTAGTTGAAGGGAATAGTGCGATAGGAATTGTCCACCCCCTTGTCAGGGTTAAAACAATATCTCAGGGCCACTCGAGGAGTAATGAACTGGAAATGCGTTGCCACGCTCGGAAGGTATCTATGGTAGATAATTCCGATCCATCAGTTATTCTCCAGATCGAGGAAACCACTCTCGATGTGATCACTTGCAAGTACGACCCGAAAGACACCTTGCATTGAGTGGGAGATAGTAATAGGACAAGAGAATTGGTGACGCACACTTGTCGAGGACAAGTGGGAGATTGTTGGAGTGTCCCCGACAATAATGCGATCACATTGTTGATCATATTGAGATCACATGTTTAAATCTCATATTAAGAATACGTAAGGGATGATTCATTTTATAGTCAACTGATCAACATTAATCGGTAACGATTGGCTTGCTAGTGTTTGACGTTACTGTCGTGGGACGTTGGTGGTCAGTTGATCCCTTAAGGTCACACCTAAAGGATGATGCCCTAATCTGTAAAGTTGATTAATTGTATGACGATACAAGTTAATCAATTCTTTAAAATTGAACAATTCAATTTGTGAGAGAGAATATTGATATCTTATTGTAATGAGATTAAATAAGATTTATTTTAGTAATTGAAATACTTTATTACTAAAATTGTTTATTGTTTGTGAAACAATAGAGATGAGAGTGAATGGTTAATTATAATTACAAGATGTTGTGATTTATAATTATATGACCCATTTTATTTATGTGATCAAGTATCACTAGTCAATTTGTTGTATGTAATTTAATTAATTTATAAAATGATATTTATGTGATAAATATGCATTAAATGAATTAATAACATGTAACATACTACATGTGACATATTGTGTGACAATTGACAAGTTGACAAAATAAAATGGTAGTCCATTTTATAAGTGGACCGAAATGTAGAGGGTTTAGTGGATGGTGGTGATTTATTTTAATAAGCTAAAATAACATCATCATGACACTACTTACCTAGCCTTACATGCCTAAGGTTTTGATAAGAACAAAGGGGAAAAGTAAAAGATCATATATTGGTCCTCCCACACACCAAAAACCATGACCCTCCTTTACATATGGAGTGGGTGTGCTCTATGTTTACTAGTGTAGTATTCATTTTATTATCTCATCTTATCATTCATACACATCACTCTTCCATAATTCATTTTTCTCTAAAAAAAAAACTTGAGAAATGATGATCTAATTTGTTCAATGAGATTACTAATATTATTAGTGTAATATATGAGTATTAGTAATCAATTTTAAGGTAAACTACTAAACAAATATCTAGCACATATTATTTAGTAGAGATTAGGGATAGTCTTGGGTGCAATCAAGAGAAGTGGCTTCTATACTTGGAGTCTTTGGAGGATCATCCTAATACTCATCATAGCTCAAGAACAAGTGAAGGTAGGAGACCTTACTTGTTCCCAAATATCCGAAATATCAAATGTAAGGAACCGTTTTTCTCCTTACTCTTGTATTTGTTTTGCATGCATAAGATCCTTAAGTTTTATGACTAAAACTTTGAACCAAAATATGTGATATTTAAAATATGATTTCCAACAAGTGGTATCAGAGCATTATGGTTGTTGCATGCAAAATCGGGTTTGTTTTTCCGAGTTAATTAGTTAACATATAAAACTTGTTATTTAGGATTTATGAAGATAAATCATGAAATAATTTTGCATGTTAAAAGTTTCTGGTCCTAAATGGTTTTTAGGACATTTTGGTTTATTTATGGATTTTATTGTTCATTTTATAAATTATTGACATTAAAATGTGGTTTTTGGATATCATAAAATCAGGGCCCCCTTCAACGGGAAGACGATCACAATTCCCGCTTCCCCGATCAAGGCCGTTATGAAAAAGGGAATAGCCTCCCAAACCATTGAGGAGGGCGACAATGAGATGTGGGGATTCCAAGCTGTGAACGCCCTATCCGATGAATCAACACCCTTTGATTGTGACCCATTTGCCAACCTCATAGTCAACCGCATTCTGATGCGCCAGGGTTATTTCCCGGGTCTACCTCTCAATCCGCTAAAGAGCACCTTACTTCCCTTGAAACAGGCTAAGGTCCCCAACATCCCCTTTAGGCTAGGCTATGAGCCTACCGATGAAGACATCTAGGAGATGAACCTCCTAATACGGAAGCGCAAGAAGCACGGAGTTGTCCTCCGTCCCTATCATTTGACCCTCAATGGATACTTTGTCCCCGAGGGAGAGTTCGAACTCTACCACGGCTTTCCTGAGCCAATCTATGACTCTGTGGCCAAGGTCAGACACCGGGTGTAGAAGTCTTCCAAGAGTGCTACTTCATCCCCGACAACACCGAAGCTGCATCAACCAAGTCTGAGTCGACCCCGTGCCTCGACGGACAAGCTGTCACTGTCCTCTTCAGAGAAGACAACATCAAGCACCTCGACTATGAGAACATCATCAACATCGCCCGAAAGGACAACCAGTTTGACCCCACCGCCTTAATATCTGATACTGACCCAGAGAAAACTACACAGGGCTGGAGAAAAACTATCAAATGGACCGATCGTCAAGGCCGCATTCTCAAGATTACAACTGGAGAAGGCCCTATGTTCAAGGAGGGAAGTGAAGAAGAATCTGAGTCTGAATCAGAGTCAGAGTCTGTCATAGCTCCTAGCACTCCTGATGTCCCTGTCAAGGTCCCCTTCCCGCTATTTTATCACAAACTTGTGGCTGCTTCAGAGGCTGAGTCAACTAGGGTCATCCCCACTCCCATAGAAGGTGACAACCTGGAGCCTGTTCCTGGGGCCACCTCCTCTGCTATGTCGCCTCTGACTGACCATGAGATGTCTGTCCTCTCCGAGCTTTTCGCTCAAGTTAACTTAATGAACGCTATGTTTGCTTACGACTTATCTCAATTTAACTGTAATGCAATTCTGAATGACTATGAGGAATTTGACTTGAGTGACTACCCACCTCACCTAGCCAAAGAACTTGACAAAAGGGAAACCAAGACCCCCATTATTGAGGAGACCGAACCTATTAACGTAGGAACCGACAACACACCTCAAGAACTTAGGATATGGACAACCCTTGACCCCTCGGAAAGACAACAGTTCATTGACCTCCTACACGAATACAAGGACGTATTCGCCTGGTCCTACATAGATATGCCTGGGATCGACAGTGAGATTGCAGAGCACAAGATACCCATTATGCCCAGAGCTAAACCCGTGAAGCAAAAGTTGCGCCGAATGCGCCCTGAATGAGCCCTGAAAATCAAGGAAGAAGTGGATAAACAGTTCAAAGCCGGGTTCATCAAAGTGTCAAAATACTCTGACTGGGTGGCCAACATCGTTCCTGTACCAAAGAAATACGGAAGAATTCGGGTTTGCGTCAATTTCAGGGATCTGAACAAGGAAGTCCAAAGGAAGACTTCCCTTTGCCACATGTTGACATCCTGGTGGACAATACCGCCGAGCATGCTCTCCTATCGTTCATGGACGGGTATGCTGGGTACAACCAGATCAAAACAGCTGAGGAAGACATGCACAAGACTGCATTCACTACACAGTGGGGTACATACTGCTACACGGTCATGCCTTTCGGCCTCATCAACGCCGGAGCAACCTATCAAAGAACCAATACCACTCTCCTACATGATATGATGCACAAGGAGGTAGAGGTATATGTCGACGACATGATAGTCAAATCAAGAGAACGGGACGGCCACATCAACGCCCTCCAGAAATTCTTCGCTCGTCTACGAAAATATAATATGAGACTAAATCCTCAGAAATGTGCGTTCGGGGTCACATCCGGAAAACTCATGGGACACGTCGTCAGCAAAAGAGGTATTGAGATTGATCCAACCAAAATTAAAGCCCTTCAGCAAATGCCCCGGCCTAAGAACGAGAAGGAGATTCGTGGATTTCTCGGTCAGGTTCAGTACATCAGCCGCTTCATAGCCAAGCTCACCATGATTTGTGAACCAATCTTCAAGAAAATTCGCGCCTCCGATCACACCGATTGGGACGACGAATGTCAAAAGGCCTTCGACATGATAAAGGAAATCCTATCCAAACCTCCTGTCCTCATGCCACCTCAACAAGGGATTCCCTTATCTCTGTACCTGACTGTCACCGACACAGCCATGTGAGCAATGCTAGCACAAACAGTCGACGGTGAAGAACGAGCCATCTACTACATCAGCAAAAAGTTCATTGAGTATGAGAAAAGGTACACCCAACTAGAAAAGACATGCCTTGCCCTAGTATGGTCAACAAAGAAGCTGCGGCACTACATGCTCAGCTACACGGTCCTCATCTACTCCAAGATGGACCCGGTCAAGTACATCTTCGAAAAACCCGTACTAATTAAACGGAAGGCTGTCTAGATGGACACTCATGCTCTCCGAGTTTAATCTCAAATTCGTACACCTTAAGGTTATCAAGGGAAGGGCAGTCGCCGATTTCCTAGCAGAAAATCCTGTCAACGAGGATCCAGCGACCGACACATGGTCACTTCCAGACGAAGACATCCTTTGCGCCGACTCCGACGCATGGGACCTATACTTCGATGGTGTATCTAATCTGAGAGGCTTCGGGGTAGGAATCCTTCTAATATCGCCAGAGGGATAACATGTTCCGATCTCGGTCAAGCTAGACTTCACCGTCACCAACAATGCCGCCGAATATGAAGCATGCCTCATCGGCCTAAAAGCAGCCATCACACTTGGCATCAAGATAATGAGGGTCCACGGCGATTCCTCACTCATCATCAATCAGGTGTCCGGATAATGGAAAATCCGAAGTGACAACTTAGCTCCCTACCGAGCAAAAATCAATCAAGAGGTCGAGTTCTTCGACCAGGTCGACTACTTCCATTTGCCGCGAGAGAAAAATCAATTTGCTGATGCCCTGGCAAAACTTGCCGCGCTCGTCAACATACCTGACGACATAACATCAATACCCCTGTGCGTCGAGAGAAGGAGCGAGCCAGCTCACATCTGTGCCATCAACAACGACGAGGAAATCCATGATGAACCTTGGTACCAAGCAATCCTTAACTACAAAACCAAAAACGAATTCCCTCCTAACTCTGATCCAAGAGGACAATGAGCCATCCGTTTACTTACATCACATTTCGTGATGAACCAAGACCAATTATACAAAAGAACACCCCAAGGGATTCTCCTCCTTTGCATCGACCATCACAAAGCCAAAAAAGTCATGGGAGAGGTTCACAACGGAGAATGTGGCCCTCACATGAGCGCAATGATGCTGACCCGAAAGATCATGCGGTTAGGCTACTACTGGACCACCATGGAAGCCGATTGCCGCAACTACGTCAAACATTGCCACAATTGCCAAATCTTCGCCAACATACAACTCATACCACCATCCCTTTTATACACCATAATATCACCCTGGCCTTTCTCGACTTGGGGCATCGACATCATCGGGAAAGTCAACCCGATAGGCACCAAAGGGCATTGCTTCGTCCTCGTTGCCATCGACTATTTCACCAAATGAGTGGAAGCACAGTCCTATGCAGTCTTAACTGCCAAACAAGTGGCCAAGTTCATCTAGGACAACATCATCTGCAGATATGGGGTACCCCATGAAGTCACCAGCGATCAAGGCTCTCACTTCCGGGCGGAAACACAGGCCTTGCTGGACAAATACAAGATCAAACGACATCGGTCATCCCCCTACCGTCCCCAAACCAACGGAGCGGTAGAGGCAGCAAATAAAACTCTTGTCACCATTATCAAGAAAATGCAAGATAACTACCGTGATTGGCCGAGCAAACTCCCATTCACACTTTGGGGATACCGAACCTCCATTCCAACACCGACAGGCGTCACGCCCTTCTACACAACTTATGGCATGGAGGCGGTTCAACAGGTAGAGTTAGAGGTCCCATCTCTACGCATCCTACTGGAGAGTCAAGTTCCTGAGGCGGAATGGACCCGTCAAAGGTACGAACAACTCACACTTCTAGACGAGCGGCGGCTCAACGCTTTGCACAACGTCCAACTATACCAACGACGTATACAACGGGCATTCAACAAGAAGGTTAAACCCAGGAACATCAAGGAAGGCGACTTGGTCCTCAAGTCGGTTCGAGCACCACTACCCGTCGATCCGAGGGGGAAATTCTAGCCCAACTGGGCCGGGCCATACCTGGTCAAGAAAATACTTTCGGGGGGCGCAGTGAGACTGAGTGACCTAGACGGGGAGGATTTTACAAACCCGACCAACCTAGACCTACTCAAGAAATACTACCCTTGAACCATAGCGACCAACAACCTCACCTTTGTTTTAAAACTAGCGACCACATTAACCCTTTCAAGTCAAGTTCCTCAAACGCGTTCTGATTTGAAATTGCATGTTTTATCGAGTCTAAATTGCGGCACCTTGCCCATTTCGAATGCCCTTTGATCTGTCCAAGGCAACATCCATTTGCACTCAAACGAACAACCCTCCCCCTGAACTACGAGCATGGTTTGATTTCACCTCTTCAGGTGGATACGTAGGCAGTCCTTCTCCTACGAGAGGGATACAACCACAAAACCAAATCAAAATTTACAAAACATTTTGAACTACGATCATGGTTTGATTTCACCTTTTCAGGTGGATACGTAGGCAGTCCTTTCTTACACAAGAAGGATACAACCATCCCCATAATAAAAAAAAATATCCCCATAAAAACATCGCCCATATCAACTTTCAAAAAAAAGAAATGGAAAAACATTCCATTTCCCACAAAATACAAAGAAAGAAGCCTTTCTCCCTTTCTACAAAAATCCCATTTCCCAAGTGCAAATGTTTAGGATAATTCAAATCGAATTGCCTTTACAAATGGATGGAAGAAACAAGCGTTCACAATTTTGACACAAGCAATCCTCTTATTTAATTAATAATGAGAAGGATTACAAATTCAACAACAAATGAAGCTCGACAAATCAACAACTTGTCAAAGCTAAGGTATCAACTAAGATACCTCACATAATAAAACTAGCACAAAACACACAAAACATAGCTAGTACAACATAATAAAAACTCACAACACTAATACAACATAATAATAAAGGGGGTAATGTAGGTCTTCATTCTTCCATTCTACCCTTGCCTTTTCCCTCGGGGTACATCTTCCCCTTGTTCTTCTTGTTGTCCCGCCTAGCATGAACTTCCCCTTCGGAACGGATCCTCAACGGATCTACAACGACGATGACTTCCGGTCTCTTGCAAGACCCCATGCTCGGTCCAAAATAAGCCCATACACGGCCTACTACATCTTTGGGACCCGAGCTTCTCCTCTTTGGTGGCCTCATCACATCCGGGCTAACTCCATCAACATAGTCCTCAAAGAAGGCACGGTTGGCCTTGCCAACCTCTCGATACTTCAAGTCAACAACCTCGTCCTTACGAGATTTGGAGTTTTCCTCCAAGGTTTGAGCTCTTGACCACTTGACATAAGCGGGAGTCACCCATGTCGTGGCAACGGGGTTTGGTACCTCCCAAAGCGGCCGAGTGGCCCACCATCTTTCGAAGACCTCCAAAAGCTCGGAGTTTCGAAAAACGTTCTCTTGGACAAGGGTATCTTGAGCGGGCACCTTTTGTTGATGCCCCATTTGCCTCATGAGCCTTTCGGGTGTGGACATGGACCACAGGCCGGCCTGCGGGCACGATGCCGCCTGTCGGTCCGTGGTCACGAGCCACCTGCGCGCCAAGCCAAATTGTGGACATGCAGCGGTCTTTTGAAAGCCACGCTCGGTGACGTAAAAATGCTTTCGACCGGATCGCTTTAGATCGGTCAGTTTCGTCTCGGTAAAGGTCTCAAAACGATGCAGAGATGTTCGGAGTCGCCACCAAGCATTTGTGGGATGCTTGGAACTCGTTCGAATCCACTTTATACCTAGGTCAATCAAGGCAAAAAGTGGTGCTTGACATAGGTACTAAAGATAAGGACTCGTCCCCCTTTTAGCATTCTATGCCTAAAATGACTCTCGTGCGCCCTGGATAAGGCCATCCACTATCCAAAGGTTCTGAGTAAGGGGTGAGGGTACGTATTTGGAAGCCCTTTAATCGGACACCTAATCCCGCCCGCGTTAGCGGCCTCTACTGATCGATCGTGGTGTTGAAGTCCAAGAGTTGATAAAACGGCGTAAATGCATGAACGCACATCCAAAAGTCTTAATCCTAACATGTGAATATGTCCTAAGTCGGTTGTTTATGCATGTACCAAGAAATTGGTGTCAAAGTTGGATTTAGATTGATTTGCATGTGAAAACGGAAATTAAACATCCATTTACTAAGTTCGGGTCATGATGCTTAACACGATCCATTTATTTGAAAGAGTGTGTTTAAAAGACAAAGTATGAAATGCAAACTCGTCAATCTGATCCGTCACGTATGCGGATAAACCGTAGTCGAGATTATCCTAGAAAAGTACCAAAATGGGACAGAACAGTGTCAGGCAGCCCCATTGGGGCGCGAGCCTATTGGCGAGGGAAGGGCTCTGCCCAGGTTTTGAAATATGAAAACAGACGACCTCTTGGGGCACGAGCGATGGGGCGAGCCAAGAGATGCCTCTTGGTTGTTCAAATGGTTGTTTAAAACAGTATTTGTGAATAAATGATTTGCAAGCATGATTTGCATGACTTGGAATAATTACTATTATGTTAGTAATATTCGTTGTCGGAGTTGCAAGTTTGAAAAGCATAATTTACAAATAAAAATGTAAAATATGTGTGCTTAACCGCTTTATTACCGTACTCGAATTAAATCGACATGGCATATATATTAGCGAAGGATGACATATGATTGGTCAAGATATGTTTATCATAAAAATGAATTAAAATGGTAGATAAAAGAAAAGGAATTCCTTTAAAATGTAATTAACCAATTAACATCACCGAGTCATGGATTAAACCGTCATGGTATATGGAACCAATGGTGATTATAATTTATGGCTAAAAAGTTTGTCATAAAAAATGATTTGAAGCATTTGAAATGGTAAAAACCGATTGCAAATAAGAAATAAATAAAGAGGAAAGATGAGAACAAACACGGATGAGTCTGACCCGATAACCCACAAGAGGCGCGAGCCTCTTTGCATAGCAAAGGGCTTCTGTCTCGGGCCAAAACTCGGTTTTGGCTCGTCTAACCTATATTTGAATCGTGTTATGCATTGTTCATGCATATAAACTCATAAAAACAGTAAAGACATGAAATAAATGAGATATTTACACCCTGAAACTTACGTGTATTGATGTTTGCGACGTAGACGACTTTAGAGACGGTTTTCTCGTTGTGACTACTCGCGATCAAAGAAGTTTAAAAGAGTGCCTTAAAAAGGATTTTGTTTTGAAAATGAGTTGAACATATGTTGTTGAAAAACATGTTGATTAATGTTGAGTTGGTCGAATAGGTCGGTCGAATGCACGGCGACGGTACCAAACAATATGTGTAAGGCTTTTGTTTACGATCGGTAGGTCGTAAACACGTGTCGATTTTGTGACTTAGGAAGTTGAGTCTAGAAGTTTAAGAGAGAGGTGAGGGGGCGGACACTCGCGTGAGTTTTTTGGTGTGTGAAGGGTGGTATTTATAGAGAAATGTGGGGAGGTAGGTCGGTTGAGATTGCGTAGAGGCTAAGCAGACACCTGCTTTAGGCGCGAGCTACCTTGTGATACAAATGGGTGTATTGTCCTTTTCGCAAATTTGGATTTTCCATTTGTTCTAACCAATATTTTATTGGTTGTGATTTGTGGTCTTTATATAAGATATCATGTAACAATATGGGCATATAATAAGATGATTTTGGGTGTTACTTGAGGTAGGTGTTTTGTGTGTTTGACTCGGGTTTGACCAGTGTGAGTCGGGATTTGAATTTGGAGTCGGTTTTTGGCCCGGTGTTAGTTTTGACTCTAATTCGGGTCATTTTAATGGAAATGACATGATAAAGACATTCATGGCATTATTTTTGACATTCGGGATTTGGGTTGACTCGGGTTGACTCGAGTTGCGGGTTTCTGAGTTGGTTTTGGGTCCGAAGACGGTTTTAACTCTAAATAGTGTTATTTTAATGCAAATGAAGTTAGAAAACCATTTTTGAAATCATTTTTCATATTCAAGTAGTCCATTAAACCGTCTCATGTATAACCAATCCACGCACGCATATCAAAAACACGTTACAGTCCGATCATCATCGGGTGGTTTTTGGAAGGTACAGATACTGGGTATCTACAGAGCCCCCACTTTGACTGAGGCTTGGACGAGGCAAAAGTCAAAGTATAGCCTCCAGGTCAATTGAAGATTACAACCTGAAGACCATTGCGACGTCGAGGCGACTCAAAAAGGGTTTGAGCCAAGGACCTGCCGTCGGGAAGGGCGACGTTGAGGCGACTCGGGGATTCAAGTCAAGGACCTGCCGTCGGGAACATTTTAGAGTCTGTCGACTTCAGATTCGGGTCGTTTAAAGTCCATTAGACTACGTATAAAGGCTCGCCAGCCATAAGAAGGAATCATACCTGAGGCATCTTCGAGATACGTCGTTGAATCATTTGCGCGCGAAGGCTCGCCAACCGGTGTTGAAGGTAGTGCGTTTTGAGGCTTGCCAGCCATATGAAGGAGTCATACCTGAGGCATCTTCGGGATATGTCCTTGAATTGCTTCCTGTGTGCATGCGAAGGCTCGCCAGCTATGTTGATAGTGCGTTTCGAGGCTCGCCAGCCATGCTGAATGTGTGTTGTGAGGCTCGCCAGCCATGTTGAAGGTGCGTAGAGGCTCGCCAACCATGTTGATGGTCGAATGATCGACTGTGGGAAATAGCCTTAAACATCGGGCGTATTTTAAGATATTGTTTGGTAATGACTTCTAACCAAGTTGACGTTGATAGGTTCGGCTAGGGAGCGACGAAGTCCAATTTGCTGGGAGTCCTAAATGAACTCCGTGGGGATAAATAATCTGAGCAAGGCTCTCTGGAAAATCAATTAGTGAGAGCGCTGCATCGGGATCATGAATGATGTTGTGAGGGTCTTTGAAAGACCTATGTGACATCCATTTGAAAATAGGCACTCGCTGGGGAGTTAGAAACTTCTCAGGACTTGCCGGGGATATGAGTTGTTGCTCGTTGGAAGGTAGCGTATGCCGTGTAATTGATGCGGTTGAACTTGACGGGTCGGCGTTTGTTGAAAAGAACCCAGTACTCAGTTGGAGTGCGTTTTTCTCTTCAAGATTACCTGCATGGTTAGTGACCACACAAATCCGCAGTCGCATAGACAAGCACGTTGAATGCAAGCATATAAGCACGTAAGCACATAAGCATGTGAGCAATTAGCATATAAGCGACTAGCAGGTAATATCTCACGTGAGGGGAGATAGAAGTTTCGAAAGTTGTGAAGCTTAAAATCTGTTAAGTGTTGGAATTTGTTGCTCGCAGATCCGTGATTTGACAGATTGGAGACACGTGACCGTTGGGATACTGACTCACACAAACGCACACTGACAGACTGACAAATGGGCAGTCATGAACGTGACACAAAGTTAATGACAACACGGGGGTGACTCTGACAGACTTTGCACATGTAGGTGCAACTCCTTAGCCAAGAAAGGGTGACAACGCGTATCAGATCCCTGAGGTAGAAGGTCCGCTCGGCTGGGGAACACGAATTGATTATCTTCTCCAGACATCTTTGCCCTTGTTTGCTTGTTTGAGATCCCTTCTCGAGTTTTGATGATTCGGAGAGAGGAACCAAGACCTTGTCATTGTCTGAACCGAGCACTAAGCTATGGGCGGTTTTATTTTGGACCGTAGTTGAGACTCAAAAGATGTTTGAGGACAAAGGACGGGTGGCGTCTTGAAAGAGAAGCCCCAGAGTGAGAAGGTGGGATTTTGACAAAACAAGGAATGGGCGACGTCTTAAGGAAGAAGCCCCCATTAAAGAGGTATAAGATTAATTTTTTGCCACTGGGTGGGCTGCTTTTGAGGATTGATGTTGATGGTTGAGATTGAAACGGGTGTGCGGTTGTGTACTTGTAATAGGATTGCCTACGTATTCGCGTGTGTGCGAAATCAAACCAGATCGTAGTTCTGAGCTGTTTTTTTGAGGGTTGAAAATTGGAATTGTTTTGAAAGGGATGTGTGGTTGTGTCCTTGTTGGGGGACTACCTACGTATTCACGTGTTTGCGAAATCAAACCAGATCGTAGTTCTGAGTGTGTGTGCAATGGGTTGCAAATTAAAGGTTTGAAAATTGAATGTGTGTGGGGATGTAGTTGTGCCCTTGTAATAGGACTGCCTACGTATTCACATGATGTTAAATCAAACCAGATCGTAGTTCAGGGTGTGTGCCTAAGCGAGTTGTTAGGACCTTAAGGTGTGAGGGTCACGACGGTAAATTCCATTTGGTGACTCGTCTGAATGTGTGCCTAAGCGAGTTGTTAGGACCTTAAAGTGTGAGGGTCATGACGGTAAACTCCGTTTGGTGACTCGAGAAATTGACTTGAGATAATTCCTCCTTGATCATGAATCGAAGTGGTGTAATTTGTGAAAATGTTCCTAATCATGTGAGCACACTAAATAGTGGGCCCTAAGGGTAGACTAGGTATGTCGCGTTCTTGGTAGTAAAGCATTCGAGGACTCCGTATCTGGGTCAGGGTGAAAATGGCTTCGACATTATGGAATGTGGAGCTTGGTAATAATGGGTTTATTTGACAGATAAAAATCTTGAGTTGAGGGTCACGGTGGTAAATTCCGTTTGGTGACTGGAAGGTTGATTAGAGAGAAATCCCTCTTGATGATGAATCTAAGAGGCATAGTTTGAAAAAAGTTTCTTGTTATGTGAGCACACTAAAAAGTGGTCTCTAAGAATGAAATGTGCATGTCCCGTTCCAGGGAGCAATGTTTTTTGAAGACTCCGTATTTGTGTCAGGGTGAAAATGGCTTCGACATTATGGAATGTGGAGCCTTGTAATAATAAGTTTGTTTGATAGATAAAAATCTGGAGTTTGTATTTTGTGGTGTTTAGGCCGATGGGTTACGGCCTACAATGTTGTTCGGAATGGGGTCTCAGGCTTGATGTGGCCTGAGCACGAAATGGCTGGTAATTAATGTGAGATCGGATTCCCATGTCTGGACCTTAAAGGTTAAGGTGTGATATTACGAGCTTGAGGGGAATCCTCAGAAGCCTATATAGGTCTCCCTGTAACAGTCTCTAGAAGGACTTAGGGGTGAAGCAGTGTTGATTATGATCTTGAAGGGAATCCCCAGGATCCTAGATAGGTCTTCCTGTAACGGTCTCTAGAAGGACTTAGGGGTGAAACAATTTTGATTATGATCTTGAGGGGAATCCCCAGGATCCTTGATAGGTCTCCCTGTAACAGTCTCTAGAAGGACTTAAGGGTGAAGCAGTATTGGGTTTGTTGTTAGTTGACGAGTCTTGAGCTCTTGTTTTAGCCCTTTGACATTAGGTTTTGGCATTTTTGTGTTTTATACTTGTTGGTCCCGGGGTTTGGAGGGAAGAAACGTTGGTCATGGGCTTTGGACTTGGTGTTTTGGACTCACTTGTTCGGTGTTTTGGACTTGTCGGTCCGGGATTTGGTGTGTTGGACTCGTTGGTCCTGGGCTTTGGACTTGTTGGTCCTGGACTTGGTATTTTGTACTCACTTGTCCAGGATTTTGTGTGTTGGATGCTTTCTTTGGATTTTGGCCTTTTTGAAAAAAGGGTTTCAATCATGTTTTGTTTTGATTTTGGCTTGGGTCTTGGCCTTGACATTGGGTGAGTAGCCTTTGGCTTTGGCTTTGACTTTGGTTTTTGCTTTGACTTTGGCTTTGGCTTTGGCTTTGGCTTCGACCTTGAGTGAAATGCTTTTGGCTTTGGTTTTTGCTTTGGTCTTAAGCTTTTGCTTTGGGTGAATGGATATTGGCTTGGGCCTTTGATTTTGGTCTTTCGCTTTGACTTTGGGTGAATGGCTATTGGCTTGGGCCTTTGATTTTGGCCTTTCACTTTGGCTTTGCTTTGGATATATTGGTTTTTTGCCGTCCTTCGTTCGAGGAAGGTAGAGGTGCAGACGGGGATGTACCTTTTGGTGATAGGTTGATATTTGGTGATGGGATGTTTTTGTGGGGAATGGGCTTGCCTTCCGTCATTGATCATGAACAAGGAGATGTTCTGGTTTGTTATCTAGGTTCGTCGTAGGATCCCTTTGATTGAGAGCTCATTCTAGATCGGGTGCTAATGAAAGGTTTCTATTGCCAGACGTGGAATAGGTAAAGAGAATGGACACGGAGTTTTGGGTCCTCCGCTTACTCGGTACGGAACGTCACTCGAGTGTACTCACATTGAATTGGAACATATTGTTTGTTTTAAATCAATTCTCAAATCAATTCTCGTTGTCAACGGGAAATGGTAAAGGGGAGAGTATATGATAGTTGGAAATTGTGCTTTTATTTAGATAAATAAGAGGTTAGCACAGACTCGATGGATACATGTGACTCATGGGGACAGCCCCCAGTTGTCATTTAGGAATAAAAGGGCAGACGCTAGGATAGATATGAGTAAGCCTAAGACTCGGACTTGGACTCAGACTCAATCGTAGATACGGACTCCTAATCATCATTTTCCTCCCCAAAGGTCTCTTTCGCAGCATCCAGCGGCTTGAATGTTTGGTCTTGAGCATTGACCCACTTGAGCACTTCACTCTCATTGTTGGGAATGATATGAGGACAACAGTCCATGAGGCTCTCATCTCCTTGCAGAAAGAGATGTTCAGGAGGGTTGTTTTCATCACTTGGTTGGCCTAGGGATGAAGCTATCAGTTCATGATTGTCGATCATATTTTGAATAACATGTTTCAGTTTGAAGCATGTTTCAGTGTCATGACCATTTCCTTGATGATATTGGGAATAGGCACTGCCGTCCCAGAAACGGATTTTCCTGCTTTCAGACGGGTCCGGAGTGGGCCCGATTGGTTGTAGTTTCCCTTCAGTCATGAGCTTTTGACGAGCTGCGGCATAGGTTGTATTGAGTTTGGTGAATGTCCTTTGAGAACGTTCAACCTTGCTGTTTGACATGAGACATCCAGGAGGATTGTCTTGACCGCGAGGTGCGACTATGATTTTGCCAGCTTCAATCATACCTTGAATGGCATGCTTGAGTTTGAAACAAGTTTTGGTGTCATGGTCCTTGCCTTGATGGTATTGGCAATAGGCATTACCATCCTAGGATCGGGCTCTTTTGTGTTCGGGTTTGTCCGTAGTCGGACCAATGGGTTGGAGCATTCCTTCTAAAGCAAGTATCTCCAGAGCGGTGCCATATGTTATTCCCAGATCTGTGAATACCCTTTGATGTTTTCCCATAGTTCTAAGATTGATGTTTTTTGGGATGTTTTTGTGAGTTTTATTTTTGTTTTTGTCAATCTTGGGCGGAAGCAGGATTTGGTCATTGTCGATGGGAAGTTTTTGGGATGTTGCTTGGCATTTTGAAAGGGTATTTTGGTGAGGTGATTTCATGTTCTTTGTTGGTGGGTTCATGGATGTGGGAACCGTCGGATGACTCCTCATTTTTAGTAGATGTTGGTTGGTGAATGGAGGGTTGGTTTTCTCCTTGATGGCTAGGTTCATTTTCGGTACTACCAAACCTTTTCTCCAAATTAGCTACTCGAGTGTTTAAGTCGTTGATAGCAACTTGTAGCTTTGAGAATATGTTGTTGATAGAGACGGAGAGCATCATTATAGCGCTTTGTATGCCATCTTTGCCAATTGCATGAATTTTCTCATCGTCGGGAGCGATGAGGTGAGAGCAGTCTAGGGAAGATTCCTGACTGTGTCCAATAGGGTTTTCTGGAGGGTTTTCTTGTTGTTTGTTGAGGGAGGTAATGGTAACTCACCCTTTTAAATCATATCATTGATGACACCTTTTAGAGGGAGACACATCTCAGTGTCATGTCCTCGACCTTGGTGATATTGACAAAACAGTTTTCCGTCCCACCTACGTCCTCGCTTGTTTGGTAGAGGGTCTGGAGTCGGACCAATCGGTTTAAGCTTTCCTTGGGAGATTAGCCTTTCCAAGGCTATGGTATAAGGCATACCCAAATCAGGAAAGGACCTATGAGGTCGTCTGGTTTTGGTTGGAGGAGTTCCCAGGGGATTGGCTTCAGTGGTTTTGGTAGCCTTCCAACTAAGGTTGATTTTGTCGTTGGCATGTAGTCGGCCTTCAAGGAGCTTAACCCTTTGCTCAATATCAGAAGAGGTAAAATTCCCAGTTATCATTTTGTCCTCAACTTGGGAGAGACGAGTGCTCAAGTTTTCCATGGTAGCTAGGAGTCGAAGGACCATTGTTGGCTTCGTTAGAAGTCATGGCGGATGCAGATTAATCAGCTTCTTGAGTTTCTTGTTGAAGATTGATGGCTCCCAAGGGATTCGTGTTTGACATAACGATGGATATTATAACTTTTCTTGGCAAGGTATTGCACAAACAAAGGCAAGTACGACACATATGTATAAAAGACAGTTATGTCGTGAAGATGCGACGGTGTGACTAGGTTATGAGTTCATTAAAGATCGTGGATGACCTCTTGTGTTTGAACTCTTGGTGCACGACTTTGAACTTAGACTCGAGTGTCAACTTTGTCATAGTGATGCCTAGACAGACGACTTCTGAAGAGATTTGGATGTTTGTTGCTGGCGTAACGCCGTTGGACAAGACATGTATACAAACTTGACCTTTGACCCATAATGTGGGGGAAATACGGGTTTAATACCCGACATGTTTTGACTCTCCTAACGCCATTAAAGATGTCCCGACAATTAGGCGACACGACCTAGACCAGAAGGTAGGTACTAAATTCGGTGGAGACTTGACGTTATCTAGACGACTTGACTTGAAATCGACTGGACTCCAATCGACTCGAGGCTGAATCAGAAAGGTGGACTGAAATTTTCGAAAATAGAAATTTTCAAAAAGATTCATTTGTTGCTTTATGGACGGCTTCCGAAGAGTAAGGATCTTCAAAAGGTCGGCCAGTGGAAAGGGTTGTCTTAGGTTTGTTTTCAAAAGACGGTTTAAGTTAAGATTGCGGCGGCTCTGAAAACAATGTGTTGTTTCCGAAGCCGGTTTTTGAAATTCCGAATCACGGATTTGAAAATCGAGAATTGAAGAATTTGGAATCGTCATCACAATGGCTATAAAAACAGTTAAATTTGTTTTCAAAGGATTTAAAATTGGGTTGAAAATTTGAAAACGGTTAAGTTTGTTTTCAAAGATTTGATTTTGAATTTGAAATTTGAAAACGGTTAAATTTGTTTTCAAAGACTTGATTTTGAATTGAAATTTGAAAAGGGTTAATTTTGTTTTCAAATGATTTGAAATGGGTTTGAAATTTGAAAACGGTTAAATTTGTTTTCAAATGATTTGAAATTAGATTTGAAATTTGAAAACGGTTAAATTTGTTTTCAAAGATTTGAAATTGGATTTGAAATCTGAAAACGGTTAAATTCGTTTTCAATGATTTGAAATTGGAAATTACGAGGATTGAATTCGTCATTACGACGGGTTATAAAACCGTTTTAACCTTTGAGAGAGGTATGCAAATCGAAAAGTTTGAGAATTGAAATCGTCATTACGACGGCTTAGAAAAGCCAGATTTGATTTCGAAAACGAGATTTGAAATTTGGAAGGTTGCACGGGTTGAAATCGTCATTAAGACGGTTTGAAAAACGTTTTTGTTTAAAAATTGATTTCGATTTTTGAAATTTCGAGGGTAGAATTCGTCATTACGACGGTGTAAAAGGGCGCTTTGAGAATACAACTGTCGGCTAGGGACCGAGGTTTGAAATGGCCATTATGACGACGTAAAAGGGTATTTTGAAATGGTTTGTGAAAACCGAGTTTGAAATCGTCATTACAACGGCATGAAAAGGTGTATTTGAGATGGTTATAAAAACCGGGTTTTGAAATGGCCATTATAACGGCATAAAAAGGTGTATTTTAAATGGTTATGAAAACCGGGTTTTGAAATGGCCATTATAACGGCATAAAAAGGTGTATTTGAAATGGTTATGAAAACCGAGTTTTGAAAAAAAAAACTATCATTACGACGGCCTAGAAAGGCGTGCAACGGTCGGCGAAAGACCGAGGTTTGAAATGGCCATTATAACGGCGCGAAAAAGGTGTTTTTGAAATTTTGAAATGACACGGAAGGACTTATGATCACAAAACACATAAGCACTCACAGTTCATTATATTATGCATAATGCTGACACGGGTTTTGGCTTAAAAGGGTGGGTTACACACCAAGCAATCAAACCCCGATTTTCGAGAGGGATACCAATCCAAACAAAATGTGTAAGGAGGGTGCCCTAGCCTCGTGCTAGAAGGTGATGAAAGCTCTTTGACGAAACAGAAATGTGTAACGTCAATGGTATGCTTGACACAATCGGGATTCGAAACGTGGGGATGAGAAAACTCACGCCGACGGGACGAGCCAATTGGTCGATAAAGGTTAGGTTGTGGGCCCGGACAAGGAACCCGACTTATGATCGTAATATCAATTAATGCACTTTAACCACGACCTCGTTCGAGTTTCACGTCTAAGGATCACAAAGACACAAGTATCCTAGTTTTCCCCAGCGGAGTCGCCAATCTGTGGACATGGGCCACGAGCCGGTCTGCGGGCGAGAGCCGCCTACCGGTCCGTGGTCACGGGCCACCTGCACGACAAGCCAAATTGTGGACATGCAGCGGTCTTTTGAAAGCCACGCTCGGTGACGTAAAAATGCTTTTGACCGGATCGCTTTAGATCGGTCGACTTCGTCTTGGTAAAGGTCTCGAAACGATGCAGAGATGTTCGGAGTCGCCACCAAGCATTTGTGGGATGCTTGGAACCCGTTCGAATCAACTTTATACCTAGGTCAATCAAGGCAAAAAGCGGTGCTTAACATAGGTACTAAAGATAAGGACTCGTCCCCCTTTTAGCATTCTATGCCTAAAATGACTCTCGTGTGCCCTGGATAAGGCCATCCACTATCCAAAGGTTCTGAGTAAGGGGTGAGAGTACGTATTGGGAAGCCCTTTGATCGGACACCCAATCTCGCCCGCGTTAGCGGCCTCTACTGATCGATCGTGGTTGTTTAAGTGCAAGAGTTGATAAAACGGTGTAAATGCATGAATGCACATCCAAAAGTCTTAATCCTAACATGTGAATATTTCCTAAGTCGGTTGTTTATGCATGTACCAAGAAATTGGTGTCAAAGTTGGATTTAGATTGATTTGCATGTGAAAACTGAAATTAAACATCCATTTACTAAGTTCGGGTCATGATGCTTAACACGATCCATTTATTTGAAAAAGTGTGTTTAAAAGACAAAGTATGAAATGCAAACTCGTCAATATAATCCGTCACGTATGCGGATAAACCGTAATCGGGATCGTCCTAGACAAGTACCAAAATGGGACAGAACAGTGTCAGGCAGCCCCATTGGGGCGCGAGCCTATTGGCGAGGGATGGGCTTTGCCCAGGTTTTGAAATAAGAAAACAGACGGCCTCTTGGGGCGCGAGCCATGGGGCGAGCCAAGAGATGCCTCCTGGTTGTTAAAATGGTTGTTTAAAACCGTATTTGTGAATAAATGATTTACAAGCATGATTTGCATAACTCGGAATAATTACTATTATGTTAGTAATATTCGTTGTCGGATCTGCAAGTTTGAAAAGCATAATTTACAAATAAAAATGTAAAATATGTGTGCTTAACCGCTTTATCACCGTACTCAAATTAAATCGACATGGCATATATATTAGCCAAGGATGACATATGATATGGTCAAGATATGTTGATCATAAAAATGAATTAAAATGGTAAATAAAAGAAAAGGAATTCCTTTAAAATGTAATTAACCAATTAACATCACCGAGTCACGGATTAAACCGTCATGGTATATGGAACCAAGGGTGATTATAATTTATGGCTAAAAAGTTTGTCATAAAAAATGATTTGAAGCATTTGAAATGGTAAAAACCGATTGTAAATAAGAAAGAAATAAAGAGGAAAGACGAGAACAAACACGGATGAGTCTGACCCGATAACCCACAAGAGGCGCGAGCCTCTTTGCATAGCAAAGGGCTTCTGTCTCGGGCCAAAACTCGGTTTTGGCTCGTCTAACCTATATTTGAATCGTGTTATGCATTGTTCATGCATATAAACTCATAAAAACAGTAAAGACATGAAATAAATGAGATATTTACACCCTCAAACTTACGTGTATTGATGTTTGTGACGTAGACGACTTTAGAGACGGTTTTCTCGTTGTGACTACTCACGATCAAAGAAGTTTAAAAGAGTGCCTTAAAAAAAGATTTTGTTTTGAAAATGAGTTGAAAATATGTTGTTGAAAAACATGTTGATTAATGTCGAGTTGGTCGAATAGGTCGTTCGAATGGACGGCGACGGTACCAAACAATATGTGTAAGGCTTGTGTTTACGATCGGTAGGTCGTAAACACGTGTCAATTTTTTGACTTAGGAAGTCGAGTCTAGAAGTTTAAGAGAGAGGTGAGGGGCGGACACTCGCGTGAGTTTTTTGGTGTGTGAAGGGTGGTATTTATAGAGAAATGTGGGGAGGTAGGTCGGTTGAGTTTGCGTAGAGGCTAAGCAGACACCTGCTTTAGGCGCGAGCTACCTTGTGATACAAATGGGTGTATTGTCCTTTTCGCAAATTTGGATTTTCCATTTGTTCTAACCAATGTTTTGTTGGTTGTGATTTGTGGTCTTTATATAAGATGTCGTGTAACAATATGGGCATCTAATAAGATGATTTTGGGTGTTACTTGAGGTAGGTGTTTTGTGTGCATGACTCGGGTTTGACCCGTGTGGGTCGGGATTTGAATTTGGAGTCGGTTTTTGGCCCGGTGTCAATTTTGACTTTAATTAGGGTTATTTTAATGGAAATGACATGATAAAGACATTCATTGCATTATTTTTGACATTCGGGATTTGGGTTGACTCGGGTTGACTCGAGTTGCGGGTTTCTGAGTTGGTTTTGGGTCCGAAGACGGTTTTAACTCTAAATAGTGTTATTTTAATGCAAATGAAGTTAGAAAACCATTTTTGAAATCATTTTTCATATTCGAGTAGTGCATTAAACCGTCTCATGTATAGCCAATCCATGCACGCATATCAAAAACACGTTATAGTCCGATCATCATCGAGTGGTTTTTGGAAGGTGCAGATACTAGGTATCTACAGAGCCCCCACTTTGAGTGAGGCTTGGACGGGGCAAAAGTCAAAGTATAGCCTCCAGGTCAATCGAAGATTACAACCTGAAGACCATTACGACGTCGAGGCGACTCAAAAAGGGTTTGAGCCAAGGACCCGTCGTCGGGAAGACGACGTCAAGGCGACTCAGGGATTCAAGTCAAGGACCTGCCGTCAGGAACATTTTAGAGTCTGTCGACTTCAGATTCGGGCAATCCCATGAAGGACCCCAAGTGCCACCATGGCACCACCCAACGGATGTGAGGACCACCCTCCTCCGCCAATCTTGCGGACCAATAGGCCTCGGTGGATGCTAAGCTATCCGAGTACAACTTCTTCCTCATGGTAAGGTGACGGAAGGAATAAGAAGGAGTATCAACCGGAGGCTCTACATACCTTAGCCTCTCCAATAGCCACACTTGGAGGATCCTTGGAGATCCAAACGAAGGAGCTTCACCACAAGAGCCCTTCTTGTCCAAGGCTTGGACGATCTCGCCAAGCACTAACCATGATGGATCTCTACCATGCTCCATTTGCTCGACTACGTGCACAAGGGTCATGCTACCATAACATTTTGGCCCCTCCTTCTTCAAAGCATCAACAAAGAGGTATGCATGGACAAGGCAAAAGGCAAGAGCCCTTCTCCTAGCCACCTCCGAAACATTGGCATCCAATCGGTTCGAAAAAATGTTGATAAGAGCCAACATATCCACACCATGAGGAGCAAGGAGAAAGTTGACTTGACTTGTTGACAAACCCAACATTGAACGGAATTTCTCCTTATAACACAACCAAGTCGGGGGAAGCACCGGAACACAACCCGGCCACCCACCAATGGCTCTTACTTCTTTGGCAAGAGGACAAATTTTACCTTTCGGGAAAACGAAAACATGATGTTTCGAATCCCAAAACCGAGAGCATGCTTCAAGAAATGAGGATTGCACCTTGACTTGACGAAGCACCAACAATTGACCAACTCCCATACAAACGAGTTGATACTTCTCGGGAGGCGACAAATCCCGACACCATTGTCGCAACACATTTTCAAAAGCATCCATGAATAATTTTGTGGAAGAAGAAAAAAAAATTTTGTAGAGATGTTTTTCGTGTTTCGGATGATGAAACAATGAAGCACAAAATCCCTATTTATACAAAATAATCAGCGTGTTTTTCCGAAAAAGGAGGAAAGCTGGCTTCTATCGCCAATTGGCTCGCGCCTCTTTAGGCTGTTCTCAGGATCCCCACCTTGAATTGTCCCTTTCAAGTTGTGTTTCTTCCTGACATCTGAAACCTCCCGCCAGAATGCTCGCGCCTCTTCGGGCCTATCCAGGATGTTTTGTGTTTTTTCACCCTCACATTTCCTCATTTTCGCGTTTTACGAAATCCGACACGGTTTCCATGACGCAGCTTTAAACATACGGATTTTTCTTTTTTTAAGGGGAAAGGGCTAGTCGCCCTGATCCGCGACGGAGCGTTTCCACGTCAGTCGAAATTCCGAAAATTTTTCGCTTTCTTTTCACAAAAATCGAAAATTGATAACACGACGTCGATTTTCTTCAAAATTTCAAGCTCTCACAAATCCGAGTCTTGATCTCACAAAAATCAAAAACCAAATACACTCGCAAAAATATACTTTAAATTCACCCCCTGACGGTTCGAGTTTGAATTTTTTGAGTCACAAATCAATTTCAACAATTTCGAGAAAATTTAATTCAAGACACGAGTTAATTGCTCAATTTTCAAATCACTTCTTTTTAAGGAGTCCAAACGTGACGACTTGTCGCGGAATTTTCAAAATATCATTTCAAATTTCAATTTTAACTTCGAGTCATCGTGGTTAATTTCGTTTTCAATCAAATGCTTTTTTTACGTGTTCACGTTTATGCGTATGTGCTACATGTTGCCTTTTTTCTACACTAACGATGCAGGAGCTAGTGCAACGCAGACGGGAACTGACAGCCAACAACGCTTCTCCGAAACACAACACAAAAAAAACCAAAAATCAGAAATAAACCACAATCAAAAACACATATATACAAACCGCCTCACGCAAAATACATCGACACACGTTTGATACAAACGACTGACCATACAAACAGGAGCTAGTGCAGAAATCTATCATACAGACACTGGCCTAAAACAACGAACTGAGGGCTATCTGCCACCTACCGAACTAAGCACTCCTATCCTCTCGATCGGAAAAGAAAAGGAGCAACACGGGAAACCGAGGAGCAACAACGGAAGCAGAGGTGGTTACCATGACGGTAATACCTCGCTCCTTACTCCACGACAAAAATAAATATAGTGTCTGGCAGACTTTGGATGATGAGGAGGCCAAGAACCATGATGCGGCGAACCACCCTGGTGTTGACCCCCAATCATCAGCCATCCTGCCTATGAGTCACAATGAAAAGGACGAGTTGGCCGCGTCAGCCGCCTCCCCTCCTCTGCGGAAGCATCCTCTACCACCATCTCGGCTCTGGCAGCCTCCCCAATCGCTTCTGCTCCTCCAGGATCATCATCCTCCTCCAAGGCCTCAACGACAGACCCCGTAGGTCCCGGACGCTCCCCTACAACCAAAGGCAATCAAAGAATGTCAGCCAAAATTTCGGCATTACGACGGCATAAAATGGGCAAATCCAAAAAAAACCTGCAAAGCAAAACAAGGGCAATCCCGCCCGAACCCAACCAAACAAAACAGTCTACAAAAAATGACTCGCCCTTCTTTTCAAGAAAAAGACGAGTCAAAACAATAACAACAAAAACGGCACCTCAAGACCCACACTAAGTCCACCAACAACCCAAAAAACGTTCCCAATGCGATGGGGTACTTTCCCACAGCTCAAAAAAAAGGCAATTTTACGCCAATATTGAGCGCAAACAGGTCAACATTTCAAAACACGACCACAACGAGGCAACGTGATTTTACCACGTCCCAAAGCGACCTAAACTACCAATGAGGTCCATTTCACGACAAACTGACTCAATTTAAGCTCAAACAGACGCTTATTTTGTCAGACATAAGACCGTCGCAAAAGGCAAAATTCCAATTTTGCCCACAATACCCAACAAAGGTTCAAAGTGACAAACACGGTCTTCCTCGACTACAATACAACCCAGTGGTGCACACAACTCAAGCAAATAAACTTGACTTTGTGAGGTGAGACGGTTTCCTCGTCTCATTCACGTTTTACGAGCATAGGGAGCGGGAACAGGGACCAAAATGCAAACTAAAAGCACCCCTATACTCCTAAACAGGTTTCTAACCTAATGCAATCATCAATTTCACTCGAAATTGGCTCATTTAAAAACGCCCAATTCGATTTTCAAGGGTACAAAAATTCGCCCTAATTCAATCAACAAAAAGACCAACAAATTCAAATGGATTCAAGAGGAATTACATACCTTGAGATGACATATTGATAATGGCACAAGCTCAAGCAAGAAGCAAAAACAAAAATGGCAATTTTTGGTTGGGTTTTTGAGTTTATTTGAAGAAGACGAAGTGAATGGGATCGACCTGATCCTCGCGTCTTTTTACATAAAAAAGGGAAGCTCCCTTCCTTCGCCGGGTAGCTCGCGCCTCATTGAGGCGTCCCTTTTCCATTCAGCGGGATTTTGGGCTTTGGCCCAGTTCCACACACGTTGTCTCAAAATTTCAATGATGGAACTAAATATCGTCATTTTCAAGTAAAAAAAAATCAATAATAGTGAAATTCAAAATTCACTATTTCTTCAAATTTCAAACGATGGCAATTAAAGCCGTCATTTCACAAAATAATGGTGAAATTCAAAAATTCACTATTTCTTCAAATTTCAAACGGCGGCAATTAAAACCGTTATTTCAAAAATAATAGTGAAATTCAAAATTCACTATTTCTTTAAATTTCAAACGACGGCAATTAAAACCGTCATTTCAAAAATAATAGTGAAATTCAAAATTCACTATTTCTTCAAAATTTCAAACGACGGCAACAAAAACCGTCACTTCAAAAACAATAATAGTGAAATTCAAAATTCGCTATTTCCACGGCGGCGTCAAAAGCCCCATCTGTCAAAAAACAAGCAGGTAGCGGGATTCAAACCCGCTATCCCCACAAACATTCAATACAAACACCGAGATTCTCCAACAGGATGTTGGAGGCTTCCTCGCGAAGCCCGCTATTTTAAAACAAGCCCATCTAATGCGGTTATTTCCACAATCGATCAATCGACCCCTCATCATGGCTGGCGGGCCTTACAATCGCATATGGCTGGCGAGCCTTACAATCGCATATGGCTGGCGGGCCTTATAATCGCATATGGCTGGCGGGCCTTACAATAGCATATGGCTGGCAGGCCTTACAATCGCATATGGCTGGCGGGCCTTACAATCGCATATGGCTGGCGGGGCTTACAATCGTATATGGCTGGCGGGCCTTACAATCACATATGGCTGGCGGGCCTTACAATCGCATATGGCTGGCGGGACTTTACAATCGCATATGGCTGGCGGGCCTTACAATCGCATATGGATGGCGGGCCTTACAATCGCATATGGCTGGCGGGCCTTACAATCGCATATGGCTGGCGGGCCTTGCAATCGCATATGGCTGTCGGGCCTTAAAATCGCATATGGCCGGCGGGCCTTATAATCGCATATGGCTGGCGAGCCTTACAACCGCATATGACTGGCGAGCCATACAAAGCATAGCGGCTGGCGAGCCCCTTCATATACGCGCAGCGGCTGGCGAGCCCCCTTATATACGCACGCGGCTGGCAAGCCCTCTCATATACGCACCGTGGTGGCGAGCCCCTTCATATACGCACCGCAGCTGGCGAGCCTTTGTCCGCAAACAATATACAACTCAAGGACATATCCCAAAAATGCCTCAGGTATGACTCCTTCTTATGGCTGGCGAGCCTTTGTACGTAGTCTAACGGACTTTAAACGACCCGCACGGACAGTCGAACGGACTCTAAACTATTCCCGACGACAGGTCCTTGGCTGGTACCCTCGAGTTGCCTTGACGTCGCCCTTCCCGACGGCAGGTGCTTGGCCCGAATCCTTTCGAGCCGCCTCGACGTCGCTTGGGTCTCCAGGTTGTAATCTTCGATTGACCTGGGGGCTCTACTTTGATTTCGCCCTATCCAAGCCTCAGTCAAAGTGGGGGCTCTGTAGATACCCAGTATCTGTTGAGACTCCAACAAACACCCGATGATTATCGGACTACAACATGCTTAGGAATCGCAGCATTTGATCGACAGTTTGTGTACAACTTTACGTCGGAAAACTTAAAACGATTTCAAAAATAAAACTTTTCAAAAGTACCTGGAGTGTTTAATGCATAACGACGGGGTCGCAATGACACTAACTAGAGTCAAAACCGACACCGGACCAGAAACCGACTCAAAATTCAAATCCCGACTCCAACAACGAGTCAAACCGAGTCAAACACAAAAAACAAACCATTCAAATGCTTCTATGTTAATATTTCCCGGAATCTTACATAGTCAAGTACCAAACATGTTCATCCAAATCCTAGGATAGAACAAATGATGATTTCCTCGTGTGATAGTGACAAGACACCTCGAAGACGTGCGACGTGGCTCGCGCCTCTTTGAGCAGCCCAGGTGACCACGTCGCTCAAAACTCACACAACCACTCATTCTCCTATAAATACCCCTCAAATTCCACCATTTGAGAGTTACGCGAGTGTCCGCCCCCCTCATTTCTCCCTTAAAATTCTAGACTCGACTTCCTAAGTCACAATCCGAAACGTGTTTACGATCTACTGATCGTAAACACAAGCCTTACACATTGTTTGGTACCGTCATCGTGCATTAAACCACTTGACCGACCATCTCGATCACTACAACATCACTAAACTTAAAAAAACACTCTTTTTACTTACCAAAACGATTTTAAACCGAGTTTTCCGACCAAACAAGTTGATACACTTACGTCGATTTCTCGCCATAAGCCTTGCATATAAGTATGAAAAATCTTCTTTTATCATGTTTTCATATGTTTCATGACTATAACATGCTAAATCATGAATAACATGGTCCAAAACATGGGAAGAATGAGCCAAAACCGGATTTTTGGTTGAGGCAGAGGCTACTTACGTAGCACACATGCTCGCGTCTAAAGCAGCCTGCCTCACCCTTAAATCCAAACCGTGTTGGTCTCTTCATCTCCTTTATTTGCATTTCGTATTTGCAATCGGTTTTTACCATTTCAAGTATTTTCAAACCATTTTTACAAGTTTTTAACCATAAAACATTTTTCACCCTTAGTTTCTAATACCATGACGGTTTAATACGTGTTTCGGTCATAATATTTGGTTAATTATACTTTAAAAGGTATTTTAAAGCCTTTTATTTCACTTAATTACATTTTAAAAGGTATTTTAAAGCCTTTTATTTCACTTATTTACATTTTGGAGGGTATTTTAAAGCATTTCATCATTTCTTTACAGTTTCAAAACAAATGTATTAGTCACCAATACAAAGTCATCCTTGGTTCCACATACCATGTCGGATTTTAACCCGAGTACGATGATGAATATTGACTAATTATATTCAAATGAACTTAAAACAATTAGTTCATAATTATTTTTCAAAACTATTCATGTCAAGCTTACAAAATCGAACTCGACATCGAATATTGTCAAAACAATGACGATTATTTAAGTCTCGTTCTTCAAATCAACACAAAAGCGGTCTAAACGGCCTTTTCAAACCAAAACGGGTTCAAACACCCGTCCTTCAAAACATTTGACAAATTTTTCAATAGTCAGAATACGTCTTCCATCGTTGACTGACTCGCGCCTAAACAGGCCACTCCTTTTTCTATTTTCAAACCATGGAAGACCCTTTTGCATCGCCAATAGGCTCGCGCCTAGTCTGGTTGCCTGATGCAGGATCTATTCCCCTTCCAGCACTTGTCTAGGACGATCCTGACTTCGGTTAACCCGAATACAGGACGGATCAGATGACGAATCTGCCCATTCAACACCATATTTGCAAAATGTCTTACTAAGACAAATGGATCACGTTATGCACCATAAACCTCATTCGGTAAATGGATGTTTAATTTCCGTCTTGCATGCAAATCAACGCTAAATCCAACTCGACATCTTATACTTGATACTTGAATTAAATCAACCGACTTAGAAAGCTCACATGTTTAGTTTAAACTAGTGGATGCGCATTCATCCATTTACCCGTTTTATCAACTTTTGCATTCAATCAACCAAGATTGATCAGTAGAGGCCGCTACCGCGGGCGGGATTGGGTGTCTGATTAAAGGGCTTCCCAATACGTACCTTCACCTCTTACTCAGAAACTTTGGACAGTGGACGACCTTATCCAGGGTAGGGGTGTTAATGAGACGAGACAGCTCGCGAGCAACTCGAGATCGGCTCGGTCAACGCTCGGACAAAGCTCGGATCGTGCGAGATCGGCTTGAACTCGGGCTCATTCGAGTCAAGCCGAGCAAATAGGATGCTAAGCTCGTGGCGGCTCGAGCTTGTGTGATTATATAAAATATTGCTCATATTTTTTAAAAATATTTTATCATGATTATATCTTTGTATCACATATATCAAATGTCTCACCGATTTGCCAAATATTTGACATTTAACCTTGGAGCCTTCTTATTGAGAAAATCAGGAAGAAAAAAAATTAACCATTATATAGGCTCGATTTGAGCTCGAGAGTATAAAGTCGTAAGCTTGATAGCGAGCACATTTTTACAAGCTCGGGTAAGCTCAAATCGGCTCGAGATCGAGTTTTGGTTCTTGAGCACAAGCCGAGCAAGGCCAATCCTAATCGCTTTTCGTTAGACCCTAATCCAGGGCGACGAGATTCATTCTAGAGATAAGATGCTAAAGAGGGACGATTCCTTATCTTTAGTACCTATGTCAAACCCTGCTTTGTGCTTCGTTTGACCGAGGTATAAAGTGTATTCGAACGGGTTCCAAGCATCCCACAAATTCTTAGTGGCGACTCCTAACATCTCTAATCGTTTCGAGACCCTTGCCGAGACGAAACCGACCGATCTAAAACGATCCGTTTGAAAGCATTCTTAAGCCGCCGAGAGTGGCTTTCAAAAAGACCGCTGCCATTGTCCACGGATCGGCTGGGCATACGCAGGTGGGCCATGTCCACACTTAGCCCAATTGGATTTACATATTTACATTTACATTGTTTGAAAATATTTTAATTTAAAACGTTTTTGTTTTTTTTTTGGACTTTTACGTTTTTTTTTTTATTTTGATTGATTTTTGTTTTGAGAATTTACAAAGGATAATTGACTTGAACTTTGAAAATGGAATTTTATAGAAAGTGATTTTTGAAAGGAAATGGATTTTTCATCTACGGAAAATTGGACATTATTTAATTTACAAAATGGATATTTGAAGTTTTTTTTTTTTTTTTTTGTTGGAAAATTGAAATTTGAGAATTGTAAAATTCGGTATTATTTGGTTTACCAATGTGATATTAGAAAAGGTTTGAAAATGAATTTTATTTACATTGACATTATTTCGTTTACAACTGAGGAATTTAGACACGTGATTGATTCGGAAAACACACACAATGTATACATACAAACATGCATTATAACGGTATGCTGAGTGCATTTAAAGGGTTTTGGCTTAAAAGGGTGGGTTGCCATACCAAGCAATCAAACCCTGGTCTGTGGAGAGGTTCGTGCCAAACATGAGTAAGGTCGGTTCCTATTCCATTTCCTCGAGTAGTAAAAGTTCTCGATACAAACATGAGTATGTATCGTGGTATGGTTGACGTCAATCGCTATCCATTTTTAGGCCCAGATAGGAATTTGGACCGTCCAAACGGGACGATTGGTCGAATGGGTTGGGTTAAGCCTAGGAAGGCCGAATGAAACGACCTAAGAAGGTCAAGTAATGAAAACCGATAACTGTCTCGTATAAACTATTCCCTAACCTCGTTCAAGTTACACCGTGGGTAACACGTAAGTGTATTATCCCCAGCGGACTCGCCAAACTGTGGACATGGGCCACCCGCGGCGCGTGCGAAAGGGCTTGAATGAGCCTGCATTTGTGGAGTCGCCACCAATTTTTATGGGAAATTGGAACCATTCGAATACCTCGTGCCATGTCAAGACACAAAGTAGAGACATGAACAGTAAGAAATCGTTACCCTTAGCATTCTATGTCTAGAATGACTCTCGTGGATGTCAATAAACACGGATGTTCACAGAGATCTGGAGTAAGGGGTGTGGGTACGTATTAGGAAGCTCTTTAATCGAACACCTAATCCCGTCCGCCTCGATAGCGACCTCTACTAATGATTAGGGAAATCATTCATATTTGATATGTCGTCGATTATATGCATGCAATGCAACAAACATAGATTAATCCTAGCATGTGAAATTATACTATGTCGGTTAACATGTAGTTTAGCAAACAATTTGGTTGAAGTAGATGTTAGATTAAATTACATGTGAAAGCCATACAATTAAATCATACATAAGCGATAAATAAAAAAAAAAGATACAATAATTAAAATTACAAGAATTATAAGGCTTATAAAGCTTATGTGGTTTACGTCAAAAGCACGCTCAAAACGGGATTTGTGAAGAAGAAAAAAAAGAAAATAAAATTGGAAATAAAAGGTGAAAACTACGTCAGATTAGAAGGCGATAATACGGTTAATAGTTGATTAAATACGTAGTTAGAAGCTACGTCAGATCAAGAAAGAGTGCAGGGACAAAAGCGAACCCAGAACAGGCGCAGCATCTGCTGCGTCCTCTAGAAGAGGCGCAGCACTTCCTGCGTCTGTTCTTGAGTTGGGCTTTGGTTGTGAAGTCAGAATCGCAGGTTGTTATCGTTCATTGGTAAATTTAAGGTCGATTATTGATATTAGGACTCAAGTTGAAGTGATTTAACAAATTATATACATCAGATTTAAAAAGGGAACAAACTTTGAACTTGAAAACGAAATAAACCGAATAAATAAGATTATATACACAAGGTGAATTCCAGAGAATCGATATGAACGAATCGAACCTCTAAAATCCGGGTTTGAATAAGATGACGAAAACCCACAAATATTGATTATAAGGGATTTAAGTCGAATTAAACGTTATAATTTGAAAGGATTAATTAAAACATGATTTATGTACTGATACGAACAAAAGAAAGAA